>NC_054701.1:95503116-95624860 GCF_016097555.1 Gigantopelta aegis
ACTAGTTACATTACTCGCGATAGTTACCTTACTGTCTAGTTACTTTACTGACTAGTTAACGTACTTGCTATAGTTACCTTACTGGTTAGTTACCTTACTGACTAGTTACCTTACTCGCTATAATTACCTTACTGGCTAGTTACTTTACTCGATATAGTTACCTTAGTGGCTAGTTACCGTACTGGCTAGTTACCGTACTGGGTAATTACATTACTGGCTAGTTACCTTACTGACTAGTTACCTTACTCGCTAGTTACCTTACTGACTGGTTACCATACTGACTAGTTACCGTACTCGCTATAGTTACCCTACTGGCTAGTTACCTTACTGGCTAATTATGTTACTGGCTAGTTACCGTACTGACTAGTTACCTTACTCGCTAGTTACCTTACTGACTGGTTACCATACTGACTAGTTACCTTACTCGCTATAGTTACCTTACTGTCTAGTTACCTTACTGGCTAATTATGTTACTGGCTTTTTACCTTACTGACTATTTACCTTACTCGCTAGTTACCTTACTGACTAGTTACCGTTCTCGCTATAGTTACCTTGCTCGCTAGTTACCTTACTGACTGGTTACATTACTGCCTAGTTAGCTTACTGACTAGTTACATTACTCGCGATAGTTACCTTACTGTCTAGTTACTTTACTGACTAGTTAACATACTCGCTATAGTTACCTTACTGGCTAGTTACTTTACTCGATATAGTTACCTTACTTGCTATAGTTACCTTACTGACTAGTTACCTTACTGGATAGTTACCTTACTCGCTATAGTTACCTTACTCGCTAGTTACCTTACTCACTGGTTCCCTTACTGGCCAGTTACCCGTACCTTACTCGCTAGTTACCTTACTCGCTAGTTACCTTACTTGCTCATTACCTTACTGACTAGTTACCTTACTCGCTAGTTACCTTACTGGCTAGTTACCTTTCTCGTTAGTTGCCTTGATAGATAGTTTACTACTTCGTATACTGGTTAAAAGTTAGCATTAAGTGATGTGAAAACAATATAATTCACCGAGATCTTTTCAAAATGTCATTAAAGCCGCACACCCTAGTTCCATCCAGCGAAAATAAATAATAATTTGGTTAATCTACAAACCTGTAACACACTTAGATCATGTTTTTATCAAATGGAGTGAAAAAGCAGGTTTTATATCGATAAATACCATGGGAATCCCCATCTCCCAGTTGCTTGAAATAATTTTGAAAGTTAGTATTCTGATGTCACCGGTAGATGTCGCTCGAAGCACAACAATGCCTACGTCACGACAAATTTCACAGAGTGCGCACAGACTTGGGGTGCGTTCTTTTCACCTCTCCTGGACATGTTCCAACTGTTCTGTCCTGGTTGTATCCCCTCTCCAGATATCGTAAGACTTAATTATTGGTTTTAAGGGTTTTTAATGTTTTGTATTGAGACACTTACTTGTCTGAACTTTATTGTTACTGAAAATGTTCACGAACTGTGAAGAAAAATCTCACAAATGAACAACAACAAATCGGATGTTGATTGCGCGAACCGTGCACGAGAAAACAAACCGAACCAAAATGATAACAGTCACGTGGTATACCAACATCTGTGACGTTTACACAGGAAGATAACCTCGAAAAATAGATTGGACCTCGCTTGCTTAACGTTTTTTTCTCGATAGCACGTTTTGTGAAAAAATGCAAAAAATGCATTTCGTGGTTTTACAAACATCAGGATTACCAAAAAGCACTTCAGGTGAATGGAAATGTTTATTCTAAATAATAAAATGTAAGTAAAGTGCAATTTTATTTGTGAAAAATGGGTTTAATAGCGAAAAACAACGCCGTAATGGTTAACAAATAACTGTAACTAGGGTGTGTCCCTTTAAGACAATGACATTAATTTGCTAAACTTAATATAACATATGTAAAGCACAGTGGGTGTGGTTGCTTAAAGCATTATCCTTGAAGAAAGAACTGGACAGCAGGCATACATGTAGGTGCATTAAAAAAAATCCATGGGCCTACTGATATTAATGAAAGTGATACTAATGCTTTGCACACACGTAATTGTGGTCTGTGGCCACCTAAATGAGAAAATAACAAAATGGCGCCATTTGTGTTGCCCACAGGTCAGCCAATAGACGGACCGCAGTATGGGCCAGCACCGGGACCGTGGGAAGTCGCGGCCCAGCCTCCCTGCATGTTCGAGGACGCTGAGGTGGAGGTCGAGGTGCCACACACCGCATCTGTGAAGGTGAGACGGATAGAACAGGATATCACGATTAGTAAATCAGGCGGATAGAACAGGATATCACGATTAGTAAATCAGGCGGATAGAACAGGATATCACGATTAGTAAATCAGGCGCATAGAACAGGATATCATGATTAGTAAATCTGGTGGATAGAACAGGATATCACGATTAGCAAATCAGGTGGATAGAACAGGATATCACGATTAGTAAATCAGGCGCATAGAACAGGATATCACGATTAGTAAATCAGGTCATAACAGTGAGTCTGTGAAGGTGAGGCGAATAGAACAGGATATCACGATTAGTAAATCAGGCGGATAGAACAGGATATCACGATTAGTAAATCAGGCGGATAGAACAGGATATCACGATTAGTAAATCAGGCGGATGGAACAGGATATCATGATTAGTAAATCAGGCGAATAGAACAGGATATCACGATTAGTAAATCAGGTGGATAGAACAGGATATCACGATTAGTAAATCAGGTCATAACAGTGAGTCTGTGAAGGTGAGGCGAATAGAACAGGATATTACGATTAGTAAATCAGGTGGATAGAACAGGATATCTCGATTAGTAAATCAGGCGAATAGAACAGGATATCACGATTAGTAAATCAGGTGGATAGAACAGGATATCACGATTAGTACATCAGGTCATAACAGTGAGTCTGTGAAGGTGAGGCGCATAGAACAGGATATCACGATTAGTAAATCAGGCGCATAGAACAGGATATCACGATTAGTAAATCAGGTCATAACAATGAGTCTGTGAAGGTGAGGCGAATAGAACAGGATATTACGATTAGTAAATCAGGCGGATAGAACAGGATATCTCGATTAGTAAATCAGGCGAATAGAACAGGATATCACGATTAGTAAATCAGGTGGATAGAACAGGATATCACGATTAGTAAATCAGGCGGATGGAACAGGATATCATGATTAGTAAATCAGGCGAATAGAACAGGATATCACGATTAGTAAATCAGGCGGATAGAACAGGATATCACGATTAGTAAATCAGGCGCATAGAACAGGATATCATGATTAGTAAATCTGGTGGATAGAACAGGATATCACGATTAGCAAATCAGGTGGATAGAACAGGATATCACGATTAGTAAATCAGGCGGATAGAACAGGATATCACGATTAGTAAATCAGGCGGATGGAACAGGATATCACGATTAGTAAATCAGGCGAATAGAACAGGATATCACGATTAGTAAATCAGGTGGATAGAACAGGATATCACGATTAGTAAATCAGGTCATAACAGTGAGTCTGTGAAGGTGAGGCGAATAGAACAGGATATTACGATTAGTAAATCAGGCGGATAGAACAGGATATCTCGATTAGTAAATCAGGCGAATAGAATAGAACAGGATATCACGATTAGTCAATCAGGTGAGGCGATAGAACAGGATATCACGATTAGTAAATCAGGTCATAACAGTGAGTCTGTGAAGGTGAGGCGCATAGAACAGGATATCACGATTAGTAAATCAGGCGGATAGAACAGGATATCTCGATTAGTAAATCAGGCGAATAGAACAGGATATCACGATTAGTAAATCAGGTGGATAGAACAGGATATCACGATTAGTAAATCAGGCGAATGGAACAGGATATCATGATTAGTAAATCAGGCGAATAGAACAGGATATCACGATTAGTAAATCAGGTGGATAGAACAGGATATCACGATTAGTAAATCAGGTCATAACAGTGAGTCTGTGAAGGTGAGGCGAATAGAACAGGATATTACGATTAGTAAATCAGGCGGATAGAACAGGATATCTCGATTAGTAAATCAGGCGAATAGAACAGGATATCACGATTAGTAAATCAGGTGGATAGAACAGGATATCACGATTAGTACATCAGGTCATAACAGTGAGTCTGTGAAGGTGAGGCGCATAGAACAGGATATCACGATTAGTAAATCAGGCGCATAGAACAGGATATCACGATTAGTAAATCAGGTCATAACAGTGAGTCTGTGAAGGTGAGGCAAATAGAACAGGATATCACGATTAGTAAATCAAGCGCATAGAACAGGATATCACGATTAGTAAATCAGGTCATAACAGTGAGTCTGTGAAGGTGAGGCGGATAGAACAGGATATCACGATTAGTAAATCAGCTCAGAACAGTGCGTCTGTGAAGGTGAGGCGGATAGAACAGGATATCACAATTAGTAAATCAGGTAGTAACAGTGCGTCTGTGAAGGTGAGGCGGATAGAACAGGATATCACGATTAGTAAATCAGCTCAGAACAGTGTGTCTGTGAATGAATGAATGAATGTTTAACGACACCCCAGCACGAAAAATACATCGGCTATTGGGTGTCAAACTATGATAATGCAAATAAATAAAGTGATGATCAACATCAATATAAAAATTCAATGTTTAAACAAAAACAGTGTAAAGAACTGTGCCAAAAATACAAATACAAATATCACAGAATTTTACGGACACCGAATTTTACTCTAAACTTCCATTTGTGCTGTATTGGCCATTCTCAAAGAGAATGTTACACCCCTGCACCACGGTGAGGTTACAGCACACGCAGGGGTGTGTGTCTGTGAAGGTAAGGTGAATAAAACAGGATAACAGGATTAGTAAATCAGCTCAAAACAGTCTGTCTGTGAAGGTGAGGCTAATAAAACAGGATAACAGGATTAGTAAATCAACTCAGAACAGTGTCTGTGAAGGTAAGGCGAATAAAACAGGATAACAGGATTAGTAAATCAGCTCAGAACAGAACAGGATATTACGATTAGTAAATCAGCTAGTAACAGTGCATCTGTGAAGGTGAGGCAAATAAAACAGGATATCAGGATTAGTAAATCAGCTCAGAACAGTGCGTCTGCGAAGGTAAGGCAAATAAAACAGGATATCACAATTAGTAAATCAGCTAGTAACACCATGTCTGTGAATGGAAGACTAATGAAACAGGATATCAGGATTAGTAAATCAGCTAGTAACACCACGTCTGTGAATGGAAGACTAATGAAACAGGATATCAGGATTAGTAAATCGGCTAGTAACACCACGTCTGTGAATGGAAGACTAATGAAACAGGATATCAGGATTAGTAAATTGGCTAGTAACACCACGTCTGCGAAGGTAAGGCAAATAAAATAGGATATCAGGAATAGTAAATCGGCTAGTAACACCACGTCTGTGAATGGAAGAGTAATAAAACAGGACATCAGAATTAGTAAATCGGCTAGTAACACCACGTCTGTGAATGGAAGACTAATGAAACAGGAGATCAGGATTAGTAAATCGGCTAGTAACACCACGTCTGTGAATGGAAGAGTAATGAAACAGGAGATCAGGATTAGTAAATCAGCTAGTAACACCACGTCTGTGAATGGAAGACTAATGAAACAGGAGATCAGGATTAGTAAATCGGCTAGTAACACCACGTCTGTGAATGGAAGACTAATGAAACAGGACGTCAGGATTAGTAAATCGGCTAGTAACGCCAAGTCTGTGAATGGAAGACTAATAAACAGGACATCAGGATTAGTAAATCGGCTAGTAACGCCAAGTCTGTGAATGGAAGACTAATAAAACAGGACATCAGAATTAGTAAATCGGCTAGTAACACCACGTCTGTGAATGGAGAGTAATGAAACAGGACGTCAGGATTAGTAAATCGGCTAGTAACACCACGTCTGTGAATGGAAGACTAATAAAACAGGACATCAGAATTAGTAAATCGGCTAGTAATGCCAAGTCTGTGAATGGAAGACTAGTAAAACAGGACATCAGAATTAGTAAATCGGCTAGTAACGCCAAGTCTGTGAATGGAAGACTAGTAAAACAGGACATCAGGATTAGTAAATCGGCTAGTAACGCCAAGTCTGTGAATGGAAGACTAGTAAAACAGGACATCAGGATTAGTAAATCGGCTAGTAACGCCAAGTCTGTGAATGGAAGACTAATAAAACAGGACATCAGGATTAGTAAATTGGCTAGTAACACCACGTCTGTGAATGGAAGAGTAATGAAACAGGACATCAGGATTAGTAAATCAGCTAGTAACACCACGTCTGTGAATGGAAGACTAATAAAACAGGACATCAGAATTAGTAAATCGGCTAGTAACACCACGTCTGTGAATGGAAGACTAAAACAGGACATCAGAATTAGTAAATCGGCTAGTAACACCACGTCTGTGAATAGAAGACTAATAAAACAGGACATCAGGATTAGTAAATCGGCTAGTAATGCCAAGTCTGTGAATAGAAGACTAATAAAACAGGACATCAGGATTAGTAAATTGGCTAGTAACACCACGTCTGTGAATAGAAGACTAATAAAACAGGACATCAGGATTAGTAAATCGGCTAGTAACACCACGTCTGTGAATAGAAGACTAATAAAACAGGACATCAGGATTAGTAAATCGGCTAGTAACACCACGTCTGTGAATGGAAGACTAATGAAACAGGAGATCAGGATTAGTAAATCAGCTAGTAACACCACGTCTGTGAATGGAAGACTAATGAAACAGGAGATCAGGATTAGTAAATCGGCTAGTAACACCACGTCTGTGAATGGAAGACTAATGAAACAGGACGTCAGGATTAGTAAATCGGCTAGTAACGCCAAGTCTGTGAATGGAAGACTAATAAACAGGACATCAGGATTAGTAAATCGGCTAGTAACGCCAAGTCTGTGAATGGAAGACTAATAAAACAGGACATCAGAATTAGTAAATCGGCTAGTAACACCACGTCTGTGAATGGAAGACTAATGAAACAGGAGATCAGGATTAGTAAATCGGCTAGTAACACCACGTCTGTGAATGGAAGAGAGTAATAGTAAAACTGTGAAGGACAGGACATCAGGATTAGTAAATCGGCTAGTAACACCAAGTCTGTGAATGGAAGACTAATAAAACAGGACATCAGAATTAGTAAATCGGCTAGTAATGCCAAGTCTGTGAATGGAAGACTAGTAAAACAGGACATCAGGATTAGTAAATCGGCTAGTAACGCCAAGTCTGTGAATGGAAGACTAGTAAAACAGGACATCAGGATTAGTAAATCGGCTAGTAACGCCAAGTCTGTGAATGGAAGACTAGTAAAACAGGACATCAGGATTAGTAAATCGGCTAGTAACGCCAAGTCTGTGAATGGAAGACTAATAAAACAGGACATCAGGATTAGTAAATCGGCTAGTAACACCACGTCTGTGAATGGAAGACTAATAAAACAGGACATCAGGATTAGTAAATCGGCTAGTAACACCACGTCTGTGAATGGAAGACTAATAAAACAGGACATCAGGATTAGTAAATTGGCTAGTAACACCACGTCTGTGAATGGAAGAGTAATGAAACAGGACATCAGGGCTAGTAACACCACGTCTGTGAATGGAAGACTAAAACAGGACATCAGAATTAGTAAATCGGCTAGTAACACCACGTCTGTGAATAGAAGACTAATAAAACAGGACATCAGGATTAGTAAATCGGCTAGTAACACCAAGTCTGTGAATAGAAGACTAATAAAACAGGACATCAGGATTAGTAAATCGGCTAGTAACACCACGTCTGTGAATAGAAGACTAATAAAACAGGACATCAGGATTAGTAAATCGGCTAGTAACACCACGTCTGTGAATAGAAGACTAATAAAACAGGACATCAGGATTAGTAAATCGGCTAGTAACACCACGTCTGTGTGAATAGAAGACTAATAGAAGAAACAGGACATCAGGATTAGTAAATCGGCTAGTAACACCACGTCTGTGAATAGAAGACTAATAAAACAGGACATCAGAATTAGTAAATCGGCTAGTAACACCACGTCTGTGAATAGAAGACTAATAAAACAGGACATCAGGATTAGTAAATCGGCTAGTAACACCACGTCTGTGAATAGAAGACTAATAAAACAGGACATCAGAATTAGTAAATCGGCTAGTAATGCCAAGTCTGTGAATAGAAGACTAATAAAACAGGACATCAGAATTAGTAAATCGGCTAGTAACGCCAAGTCTGTGAATGGAAGACTAGTAAAACAGGACATCAGAATTAGTAAATCGGCTAGTAATGCCAAGTCTGTGAATAGAAGACTAGTAAAACAGGACATCAGAATTAGTAAATCGGCTAGTAACACTGCGTCTTTGAAGGTACAGCAAATAAGACAGGATAGCAGGATATAGTGAGACTGGACTATAGAGAGAAAATGCCTTCGAATCGTGCACTTTATAGTAGAGACATATCATTTTGTAGGTGGGTACTTGGACCCTTTCTGAATGATATGAGCGAGAGAAACACCTTGAGAATGACCTCTGGTGGGTGTGGCTACACTTAATTAGGTCAGTGAGGTCATTCTTTTATTTATGCAATTAGACTAACAGTAAAAACATAAAATTGTGCACTTTACAGTAGATATATATCATTTTGTAGGTGGGTACTTGGAACCTTTTTGAATGATATGAGCAAACAAAACACCTTAAGCATGACCTCTGGTGGACGTGGCCACACATTTAATTAGGTCAGTGCGGTCATTCTCTTATTTATGTAATAGACTACAATAGTACAAAAAACTTAATTTCACTTTATAGTAGAGACATATCACTGTAGGTGGGTACTTGGACCCTTTCTGAATACTATGAGTGAGAGAAACACCTTTAGCATGACCTCTGGTGGGCGTGGCCACACATTTAATTAGGTCAGTGATGTCATTAATTTATTTATGCAATAGACTACAACATTAAACATAAAAAAGTGCTTGGCACTAAAAAATAATCGCAAGCAACCTTCCTTGTTGTTTTCTGTAGTCATCCATGTTCTGAACCACACTGGTGCGTTCATACATGAGAACAACACATATCTCTATTGTTTGCATCAGAGTATCTGTGTGGGTACATGGTCTGTCCATCACTGCTAAGAAGGCATCAGTGACCTCAGGAAAAAATGGACCAGGTGTTCCAAGCTGTTATCTTTCCTCTGTTGTTGAAAAAGGAGACTGCATCACATCCAGTGAATGCATGGACAGCTGGAAGAGGCCGTGGGTGTTTTTAGTCCTATCTGTGTGGCAGTCTGATGATCAGGAACAGACTTGAAGTGTTTTCCTGTTCATAACGCAACCCAGATTTCTGTGACAGCTGTAGACTGGACACAACCAACTGCTACGAGAAGTATATCTGTATATGTGGTTCGGATCGGAATCTTCTTCAAGCCTTCATGTGCACAGGTGAAGCAAGATCTTAGTGTCGGCCTCTTCATGTGAGCAGACATACAGGCTAGATGCTGAGCAACTTGTGGCCACATGTAATAACTTTCTCAAAGGCTGCCTGTGCAGTGTACTGAAATAATTCAGTTTTGTCGTCATCCACTCTGAGGAAGCGCTATGCCAGTTACCAGGTAACAACACAGACGGCAACACCCTTCTCCACATTCCACACACTCGACTCTCTCTGATTGTCAGGGCGGTATACATCAAAAACAATGTCTACTCTAGAAGCACATTCAACATTTTTCAAGATGTATGGCAGAACTATATTGTCCACATATTCTTCAAATGTATTTGTAAGTTTTGGTCACAACATCTGCACAATTGCTGCCCCATGAAGAATGGTTGGTCCATGATAAGCA
Organism: Gigantopelta aegis; assembly: GCF_016097555.1. Taxonomy (NCBI): domain Eukaryota; kingdom Metazoa; phylum Mollusca; class Gastropoda; order Neomphalida; family Peltospiridae; genus Gigantopelta; species Gigantopelta aegis. The sequence goes on from NC_054701.1 coordinate 95,512,984, forward strand.
CAGGTGCCTGTCAGGATTGTTTGTTTGATTAATGCTATACTGTGTGCATGCTCCATGAGGAGAGGCAACAGTCCAATAAAGAATGTTGGAACATTGCCGTTCATGGTTTTGAACGTCAGGAGTGATGTCTGGTCGATGATGTCCTGGTGATGGAGGCACACGCTGATCTGGGGTTTTTTTTAGCTCAGTTACAGGACAAACATTTGTGTAATCAGATGGCAAGAAAGGAAAATAGCGACTTTCAATTTTTGATTTGCCCCCAATAAGGGGCCCCTGTTGCTTTTCTCCCTCATCTTCAGTTACTCTGTGTTGAATAAAAGAAATGCTGCTTCCATGAAACAATCAGATGTGGTAGTCGACGAAGGATTATGGTCTATATTATTAACCATTCCAGCTTTGAATAGATATTTTCTCATTTTTATAGGCACATCTACTTTCTCTTCTTCAAATATTTTGGTGTGCTACATCAGATGAAATTGGCATTACCCCATCATATGAAATTGGCATTACCCCATCATATGAAATTGGCATTACCCTATCATATGAAATACATAGTCCAAGGTGGAAAGTGTATCAATAAGCCTTGTTTGCTTTCTGTGCACACTTTTAAGCCGAGATAAATGGGAAGAGGGGTCTCCCTCACTTTCTTGTGTCTTTAAAAACAGTATATTTTGCAATCTTGCGGCAGTTGAAAACAATCGTCTGTGAAAGAGTAAGCACAGCTTGTCTTTGTGGCTTGACGTCCAAGTCAAACTGTTCTATACCTGTTGGACCATCCAGGATGAAACTCATGAGTGCATGCTTTCAGAGAGGCTGGCACTGATTCTCCTTGACAGTTGTCATTGAACGTTCCACTGAATCCCACTCACACACACACTTTTCCGGAAGATGTCCTTTCTTATGATTTGGGCTACATAAGTAGCTCAAAGGCTCCAGAGTCACCAGTACATGCTTGTTTTGAAGCATTTCCAATATCTTTATCAAACAGAAGTATGGCATCTCTTCACAGGTTTGCATGTACCAGGTCTGGTATGGCTGCTGCTTTTTTTTGTCGCAAGCGAGTAGTATGTACATTATCCTTCAAACCAAGATGTTTGATACGGGAGGAACAGATTCGAGACAGATAACACAGTAAAAACAGGGGCAGTGTGAGGGTCATCACATAAGTTATCAATGTTAACTTTCTTCTTTTTACAGGGCTAGGATGATCGTCTATTGCCTTTCATTTCCTGTTCATAACAGTCTTACTTACTTTTGTGCAACATGATTTGCCAGAATGCCTCATGAGTTCTGAAAGTTTCTTCGAAAGCAAACCCTTCATGCAATTTAGATAGAGGAACAGGTATTGATGACTCATCTAGTTCTTGAAAATATATCAAATTCTGAGAAACGTAGATATATTCTGCTTCAACGATTCAACTGAATTAAAACAATATTTGAAACAATAAGAACAGTAAATCGTGTAAAAACTGCAAAATTCACCGAGTAGTGAGTGTTTTTCTACGGTGCCTGATGAAGTCATATCAGGCGTGATCTCCAGAAATTTATCTCTGCAATGTATAACCTATGGTATCTCGATTTTGTCATGAAAGCATTGATTGGATTTTTATAATTATCACTGACTCTATTAGAGGTTATTGTCATCGTGTTTCTGTTGCCTAACATAATTGCCACAGTCACTAGTATCTCTGTGGAAAAGGAAAGAAAGAAATGTTTTATTTAATGACGCACTCAACACATTGTATTTATGGTTATATGGGTAGTACATACCACGGCCTTTGATATACGAGTCGTGGTGCACTGGCTGGAACAAGAAATAGCCCAATGGGCCCACCGACTGGGATCGATCCCACACCGACCACGCATTGAGCGAGCACTGTACCACTGGGCTATGTCTCGGCCCCTTTGGAAAAGGAAACCTTTCTACTAAAAAGCGCAGCATTACTGTGCTTGCCAGTCTCATGATTAGTAAATCAGCCAGTAACACCACGTCTGTGAAGGTACGGCAAATAAAACAGGACATCACGATTAGTAAATCAGCCAGTAACACCACGTCTGTGAAGGTACGGCAAATAAAACAGGACATCACGATTAGTAAATCAGCCAGTAACACCACGTCTGTGAAGGTACGGCAAATAAAACAGGACATCACGATTAGTAAATCAGCCAGTAACACCACGTCTGTGAAGGTACGGCAAATAAAACAAAATAAAACAGGACATCACGATTAGTAAATCAGCCAGTAACACCACGTCTGTGAAGGTACGGCAAATAAAACAGGACATCACGATTAGTAAATCAGCTAGTATAACTGTGTGTCTCATACGGTCTTGCTCATAGCTATCGGTTACCAACTTCATTCTGGAATAAAACAGTTAAGACATGGATTCTTGATGGGTAATTCATGAGTTGTTAGACATGGGAAAAGATTCATGATCTATTTTACAAAAGAAAGAGTTGGGCACAAATGGGAAATTCATAATGTTATGAAACAACATATATGCACGAACGGCAAATCATGACATATATAAAATAACAAGTTAGGCATAGTCGTTATTTAGACAGAAATGAAAAATGCACAGCTTGTTATGAAACAGACGCAGGCGTAAAATGCATGATCTGATATGAAACAAGGAGGCACATATGACAAATGTATGGTATACTTTTAGAAAAAGGGACATAAATGTCAAATTGATGACATGTGTTAGAACAGTCAAAGATGACAAATTTACATAATGTTTGTTTTTTCCTTATCAGCCGTGTCATGAATGTATGGCGTCAGGAAGAAGCCGATGCAATCGCTGCTATGGCCGAGGACGGGTGAGTCATTACCTACAATGTATTTGTCTTGAGTTTTTCCTTTCCTTTCAACTTATTTTCGCAGACCTGTTTACCTACACGATTTGTCTGTATTTACTACAGAAAATCCAATAAAAATATGTTCTACAAATTAAATATGGAAACTACATTTAGGGTCAGTGTTTTTTGTTTTTTTTAATGTTTTTTTTTTGGCAAACTGTTGTCTAATTCAGACAAAAAAATTCCGAAATCATACTAAATTTGCAGGAATTAATAATGAATAAACTAATCCTTTGTTTCCATTTAGCCACCCCATTTGCAGAGAGTAACATTTTATAATAATTATTTGAAAAATATATTTTTAAATAATCGCGATTGACATCTGGTTCCAAACTATATCTGTCATGCAACAGTAATTACAAGAGGTCGACTGCCATTGGTCAGTTGTCAGTTGTTAAATATATGTGCAGTGAGAAGCCGTGGACTCAAATGAACACAACTTGTGATTGGTTGAATAAATTATGTAGCTTGTTTCTGACGTTTGTGAGTTCAAAACTACTGTCAAAGATAAATAATCCAGTAGGTAACTGTAACCAGCGCCTTCCAACAAAACAACTACATATACTCCTAAGGCTTCTGTGCAGCGAGACCTGTGCAAATGTTGACACTCGAACTTATAGTTGACATATTCTTCTGATCTCCAATGGAGTCTCAGACGACTAGTACACCTATCACGGCAAGGAAACTAAATAAACAGTAATTTTAGGGCTTAGTTTTGATTGTTTATAATGTAAATTGGTGGTAACAAGAGTCCATTTCAAGATGTTATTTTTTGTGCTATCAATGAGTAATGTGTTTGACATTTAATTATTTGTGGTAACGGGTATAATTCCGGTAAATTCTGCATTTGAAACATGATGTCACTAATGAGTTTAAAATAATTATTAATGAAAATAAAACATGTTTATATGATTTATGTAATTTTGTTGGTAATATTTAAATACTTTTTAAAAACCATAAACAAATGATGATTTAAATACTTTTTAAAAACCATAAACAAATGATGATTTAAAGTATATGTACTCTATAAGCACTGACCTATAAACATAATATTTACCGTAAATATATTAATTAATGTTTAGACGTTTTGTGACTTTATTATTATAATTTTGTTTTTTAATATTACCGTAAATCTGGATAATACCGATATTTAAACACTAGCTATTTTTTTCTTCTTAATTTTGGGGTAGAATAGTAGGGTTTTTATATATATCTTTTTTTAAATCTTGATAATATAAATTAAACCTAAAAAAAAATTATTTTTAATAATTATATAACGACACCCCAGTACATTGTTTATTTATTTATTTATTATTTATTTAATAAAAAATTCTTTTATGGATTATTATTCTATAAGTCTGTTCCGAGAACTCAGAGATTTTGTTAGTATAGTAATGCTATTAACAGCTGGTAAAGATATTGCTGAAATGCATACAACACGTTCAGACAACACAGCAATAACACATTGGATCAACTAAAAGGGGCTTACTACAAACATTTCCTTTAAAATAAAAAACAACCAATCCTAAAACCCACAATTTAAAGAAAACATTTTGACATCCAGTAAGATTATGTTAATTACACACTAGCTGTAACAACATTTGTACAACAATACTCAGTTATTATAATTATTAGTACTAGCTGTGTTCACTTGTTCTCTTTAGTTAGTATAGTACAGTTTATTAGCTTTAAACCTTCCAGCTCATAGGCATACATTTTATATACAAATTAATAACATTTGACAAGCAGTGTTTGGGATTAACGGTATCCTGATATCCCGGGGATACCAGAATTTAATTCTGGATACCAGACTTCAATAACCCAGTATCCAACCGGGATACCATATAATGGTGTGGGTTTTTTTTTAATCCTGCATTTTTATTTTTTGATGAAACAATCAAAGTCATTTACTGGTGAAATTAAGTAACAGTGCTAGTGTAGTCCAAGTTTGTTATGATGTTATTTATGAATTTCATTTAAGTGGGATACTAAATTCTCAGGTGGGATACCAGATTTTGAAATGTTAGTATCCAACTGGGATACTGCCCAAAAATTTTAATCTCGAACACTGACAAGTGGTGCATAATTGGAGGATGGACAATTAAATATGTTGAGAATGTAAAGATAATGCATTTTTAAGATATTTACCAATATTACATAATTCTTTTCTGTTTTGAACAGACAATAATTGCACAATTATAAACACAGATGGTTTGTGCCAGTAGTATTTCTTAATGTATATTGAACGTAATTGCATGTACAATGGACATTTCAAAATAAAGTAATATTCATCCTCTATCATTCTGATTACACATCTGACATTTCTGGCCCCGTGCTTATAAACTTTAATAAAATCCAGAATTTAACGTCATGGCAACGCCATTGAAATAGCATTACGTTAAAGTGTGGACTTGATTAAAGTGTAGACTTTACGTTTTATAAGCACGGGCCCTGTTGTGACCTTCAGTACCATAATATCTACCTTGTTCAACAAACAACTGGGGAGAAGAAACACAACATTTTGTTATAAGAGTAGCGTATAGTGTAACAATCTGGCAATGATAATCTACGGTAGTACTGCAATCAAAACGTATCTATTAAATGCTTATATACATTACATTTATGAGAGTTTTTTTGCATAGTGTCTCTCTCTTGAATAAAGTTATCAGTAAACATATTTGTACACTTTTTAAAAATATCTCAATACTATTGACATGCTGATTATACCAAATATCTCCAAAACCTAGTGATAAAAGTAATTTTTTAACATGAGAAAGCAAATTAGAACTCTTCTGACATTCAAGCATATCATCACATAGTGATTTTAAAATACAGTTATTGGTTTCTAAAAGTTTCAACCAGTACTTAACTATTCTTATTTTTTTAACAATATAAAAAGGAAGTCTTCAAAGTTCTGTTAGCACTACTACATTTGTTGTGCATTTGTTGTTATTAAAGGAAGGGACAATTAAGGCATTTGGCCTGCATGGTATGCATATTCAACGATATATAATGCACATTATTGCTTAATATCAACACGTATAATCGTATAGTTAATTAATAAAACGGTTAAATGTGACGGCTATTATATATAACGGGCGCAGCCATTTTGTACCATCTCAGTGAGTATGCCCTCTGGCGAGCTAGTTGTTACGTAATACTTAATGCGTCACGTCAGGAATGAGCCTTAGAACTAGAGAAACACAATCTACCTGGTTTTTGCGGGATGATAAATAGTCATACATTGCAATGTTCTGTAATAATACACATCCCATTAAGCCAGCAATAAGTATATCCAGCACTATATATATTATTTTTCAATACAAAATAAAATACCATTGTCAAAGTGGCTACACAACAAGTCAAAACAATTAACAATGTTTTGCCCATGCATTAACCTACATACTGAAATGATACACAGAGTGTTTTCTTAGTTAATTGGTCTATGCTGTTAGTTGCTTCTACCTGTGATTCCTGATTGGCAGGTGTGTATTTGATTGGTAACCAGACGAGCCAATTAATTGACACTGTCTAGACACAAAAATACATACCGGTATTGTGGAATATTACCTGTCGCCCCTAAAATTGTAATGGACATGGTTTATTACTGTAAATAGTTCTGTAAAACTATTGATTAAGTAGACTTTTCCATCTAAAACCACAGAACTGACCAATTACGTAGTCCCAAATAAAATAAAATTATCACTTGGGTATCGTGGGTTGTCGTTTATGCTCCAACGTAGCATATCAATAGGCCTAATAGTGTACATTTCCTTTGGATTATTAAACAGAGACAAAATACTATAACCCCATTTTGTTCCGTTAATGCAACTTGAAATATATTTAGTTAAATAGTTTATTATATTATTACGTCATTTATGCTGTTTTACAAGTCAGGTTGATCAAAGAGAAGCGCCTTGTTGAAAATTACTGCTTTTGTTTACACTGTACATACAGGAGATGGTCAGGAGCTGACGTCACTTCGCCCCAAGCTATCCCACCAGACGTCACAAAAACGAAACAAAATGGCTGCCCCAGTTAGCAGGAATAATCATGTTTTTTTATTCACTCTAAAATTACGCGTTTTTAATTTGCTACGGTGTCAGTATGTGTTGGTGGTCCGGGTATGCATCTTTCCAACACATAAGGCTCTTGTTTGAGTTGACCTTACCTTTAAGTGATAACCTGTTACATAATCCTAAAATATGCCACATACGTTTTCCACCTTGAGATGAAATTAACCTCTATGTTTTTGTAAATTTACTATTAAAATTGAATGTCAACCCAAGTTAGATAAAACTGTTGACATTCATTATTATATATCCATTTTTCTTTGACACATAGTTTTCCACCGTTTCTAAACACAACAATTTTAGTTTATCAGCATTAATATTAACATCCAATAGAGTGCTGTATGTATAAAAAGTATCAATCATCTTTTGAAGACCATCTATTGTCTCTGACAAAAGTACAATGTCATCAGCATACATTAAAAGAAATAAATAAATATCTTGTAAATATACATATATGTTCACAAATTCCCTTAATTAAAGGAAGGGACAATTAAGGCATTTGGCCTGGTATGCATATTCAATGATATATAATGCACATTATTGCTTAATATCAACAAATATAATCATATAGTGACGGCTAGTATATATAACTGGCTCAGCCATTTTGTACCATCCCAGTCAAAATATGCCCTCTGGCGAGCCGGTGTTTACGTAATACTTAACGTGTCATGTCAGGATTTAGTTTTAGAACTGAAGAAACAAAACGCACCTGATTTTTGCAGATACATCACAATGTTCTGTAATAATATCCATCATAGTAAGCCAGCAATAAGTATATATTATTTTTCAATACAAAATAAACCATCATTGTCGAAATGTCGAAATAACAGTATTATGTTTTGTCCCTACATTAACCCATGTACTGAAATGATAATGGGAGTGTTTTCTTAGTTACATGTAATTGGTCTTTTCTCTCAGTGGCCTGTGCCTGTGATTCCTGATTGGCAGGTGTATATTTTGGACGGTCACCAAGTCAAGATGTCTAGACACACAAAAAAATATGTGCGGCCACCCCTAAAATTATAATCAACATTATCAGCCGTCCTGCTTTACTATTGTAAATAATTCAGTGAAACCCTTGATTAAGTAGACTTTCCCATCCAAAATCACAAAGCTGACCAATTATATAGTCCCGAAGAAAAGAAAATTATCACTTGGGTATCGTGAGTGGTCATTTTTACTCTAACAAACCCTACCAAAAAGCCTAATAATATGCATTTTTCTTTGGATTTTTTAAGAGAGAAAAATACTATAACCCCATTTCATTCTTTTAATGCAAATTGAAATATATATAGTAAAATAGTTTATTATATTATAAGTCATTTATGTTGTTTTACAAGTCAGGTTGATAAAAGTGAAGTGCCTTGTCGTAAATGACTGCTTGTTTGCACTGTGCATACTGGAGTTCCTCGGAGCTGACACCACTTCGCCCCAAGCTAAAATTCCTGATGCACCAGAAACAAAAGAAAATGGCTGCCCCCAGTTAGCAGGAATAATCACGTTTTTTATCAGCTCTAAAATTACACGTTTTTCATTTCTTAAAGTGTCAGTATGTGTTAATCCGGGTATGCATCTTTCCAACACATCAGGCTCACATTTGAGTTGACCCTCCCTTTAACTCATTCTCAAAATCAATTATGTACATGGAAACAGTGTTTGAGATTAACGATATCCCGGGGATACCAGAATTTAATTTTAGATACCAGACTTCAACAACCCAGTATCCTACTGGGATACCATATAATATTTTTTATTTTTTTTTATCCTGCGTTTTTATTTTTTACTGAAACAATGAAAGTCGTCATTTACTGGTGAAGTTAAGTAACAGTATTTTGGAGCTCCTACCCAGTCTAATGCTATGCCGTAACAATATGTCCCCCAACTCGTACCCAGTCTAATGCTGCATTTCATAGCAATAGACTGGAAACCCCTACGTCACTATTGTTTTTGTTGGATGTTTCCTCCCTTCAAATTTGATTTGAAATATTGATTCCACATCTGCAGAAAATTGATACAGGTAGGTTTATCATTAGTAATGTCAGACACACTTATAGATTACTGCTAAATATTAATTTATGCCAGTATTACTAAAAAATAGATGCAGCAAATATTTTGCCAATTCAGTTTGATTGCGAATTTCATGAATTCTGTGATTTCGATTGCGGCGTAGCAATAGACTGGGAACAAGAACAGTGTCATCCAAGTTTGTTACGATGTTATTTATGAATTTCATTTAAGTGGGATACTAAATTCTCAGGTGGGATACCAGATTTTGAAATGTTAGTGTCCAACTGGGATACTTCCCAAAATTTTAAATCTCAGACACTGGGAAAATAAAAAGGGTGATAGTGCTTCTTGCATCTCCTGTTTATGACTATCGGCTTGAATCTTGTGTGTGTGTGTGTGTGTGTGTGTGTGTGCGCGCGCATGTGCGCACCACATTTTTTGACACCTTCCTACACCCGTGCACCTACATGTATTACCACTAACAAGAAACCCAAACTACTGACAGGACTAAGTGAAACTACTGGTACAAAGTAACTGATGTAAACAGGTCTGTTTTTTTCCTTATATCAAATTAAAGTTCAAACACGCAATTCTGAGCACACACCTCAGCTATTTGGGCTGTCTGTCTAGGTTAGAAAGTTAGTGGTTAGTGAGAGAAAAGGGTATAGTGGTCTTACACCTAACCATTGAGTCGTTAAAACTCACTCTGGGTTTGAGCGTGTACGAGGCTGCGCACCCAGTACCTACCAGCCTTATATCAGATGGCTTAACCACGACATCACCAAGGCCGTTTTTCAGTTCTAGCATCCCTTGTTGTAATTCGTTGATTACCATTCAGCCTTCACCTGTATCAGGTAATCATTCAGCTAAATACGATTCCTTGTCCCATTGAACCATTCCCATGCAATCATCACTGACACACACTCATTGGCTGTGCCTCTGGTACTGCATACATGTATCTAATGTTAAGATGGTGAGGCAGGATATGCCCATCTTGTACTAACTCTGTATGTTATTATCACTGTTTTGACAGTGAGTCATGAGTTCATGTCTTCACAAGTGTCTGTATATCCACTAAGCTCTGCAAATTGAGATTTGCTAATTCAGTCTGGAGAGTGTCGGTCCTAAAATCTGAGTATGGAGGATTAATTACCACCATGGGGAGCAATCGGCCTAAAACTAATTAGGAAGGATATATCGTCTGGGGGTGGGTGGGGATAGGGTGGGGTAACTATCCTCTAAACGAAGGAACTGACAGTGCATCATGGCATGGAAGGAAGGAATGACACACTCAACACAGTTTAATTACGGTTATATGGGGTCATGGCACGAGTCACGATCATGTCTAAACATCTTGTGAACACTGGATTGTGCAGAAAGTTAATAGTTTTGTGGTTCAGCTAGGTGCTTTTAGAAAGAAAAGGTAAATTCAGGTACTGCATCTACAGGTAGTGACTCACTGTTAGAAAGAAAAGGTAAATTCAGGTACTGCATCTGCAGGTACATAGTAACTCACTGTTAGAAAGAAAAGGTAAATTCAGGTACTGCATCTGCAGGTGATATTTCACTGGTCACAACTACTATCGGACACGTTAAAGTATGTTTTTGTTTAACAACATCACTAGAGCACATTGATTAATTAATCATAAGCTATTGGATGTCAAACATTTGGTAATTCTGATTCATAGTCATCAGAGAAAAGCCGCTACATTTTCCATTAGCAGCAAGGGATAATTTATATGCACTTACCCACAGACAGGATAGCACACACCACGGCTTTGACCAGTTTATAATAGGATTGTGTAGATGTTATTCCTTGTAGTTTGGTGTCTGTATTTGATGACTTAATTTATGTGATCCTGAAGAAGTCTAAAGTTAATGTTTTCTAATAGTATTCCATTAGTGTCTTGGTATGTGCCAACCTGTCTTGTGTGTACGTTGTAATGCAAGAGATGCGGTGTGCTTATTTAACCGAAAACGTCCAAAAGGTGTGAGGATATTTTTGAGTACCCTGATCTGAACATCCAGCTGTGCTGTAATAGTTTGCCTCTCTCCACAGGTGCGCTGCTCCACGTGCCGCGGAAGAGGGCAGAAAACATCATTCGTGAGCGGGGAACGTTCTGAACGCTACTGTAGCAGGTGTAACGGGACTGGAAGACGAAGGTATGTACTGTGTGGCTAGCCAGGAGTTTATATTGTTGGGGAGGGGGGTGGGTGGGGTGGTCCCACACTATGTATGTATAAACTTTAATACAGTAAAAAACAATTGATTGGGGGCCATACCCCCCCCCCCCCCCCCCCCCACAATCACTGTGCCACTGATCAACCATTTGTGGGGATAACCACTGTGCATGTAATCCTGTGCAGTACATCAAACAGGCAATTTATTTCCCCAGTTGTATACTAACCATTGTTCAATTACATGTCGTCATTTTGTAACCCGTGTATAGTTATCATGTCACCGATTGAATATTACTTTTCTTTACATTAGGCTACACCTAGCTGCTAAATGTATTGGAATAGGCTAAGAGTGCAAGAAAACAAACGTAATGATAAATATAAACGAGTATGGATTTATAGTTACATTGCATCATCTCTCTCTCACCTGTAGGTGCTACACCTGTGGTGGATTCGGACAGGTGACATGCAACACCTGTGATGGAAAAGCCAACCTCAAGTGCTGCATCAAACTGACAGTAACATGGTAAGTGTTGCAGGATACCAGGGGTGTAGTGTGGTCTGGACCTTGGATGGGTGCGTCGAATATGACCCTAGTGTTGCAGGTTACTAGGGGTGTAGCGTGGGCTGGACCTTGGGTGTGTGTGTGTCGAATATGAACCTAGTGTTGCAGGTTACCAGGGGTGTAGCGTGAGCTGGACCTTGGATGGGTGTGTGTCGAATATGAACCTAGTGTTGCAGGTTACCAGGGGTGTAGCGTGGGCTGGACCTTGGGTGGGTGTGTGTCGAATATGAACCTAGTGTTGCAGGTTACCAGGGGTGTAGCGTGGGCTGGACCTTGGGTGGGTGTGTGTCGAATATGAACCTAGTGTTGCAGGTTACCAGGGGTGTAGCGTGGGCTGGACCTTGGGTGGGTGTGTGTCGAATATAAACCTAGTGTTGCAGGTTACCAGGGGTGTAGCGTGGGCTGGACCTTGGATGGGTGTGTGTCGAATATGAACCTAGTGTTGCAGATTACCAGGGGTGTAGCGTGGGCTGGACCTTGGGTGGGTGTGTGTCGAATATGAACCTAGTGTTTCAGGTTACCAGGGGTGTAGCATGGGCTGGATCTTGGGTGGGTGTGTGTCGAATATGAACCTAGTGTTGCAGGTTACCAGGGGCGTAGCGTGGACTGAACCTTGGGTGGGTGTGTGTCGAATATGAACCTAGTGTTGCAGGTTACCAGGGGTGTATGTGGGCTAGACCTTGGGTGGGTGTGTGTCGAATATGAACCTAGTGTTGCAGGTTACCAGGGGTGTAGCGTAGACTGGATCTTGGGTGGGTGCGTGTCGAAAATGAACCTAGTATTGCAGGTTACCTGGGGTGTAGCGTGGGCTGGACCTTGGATGGGTGTGTGTCAAATAGGAACCTAGTGTTGGACCTTGGGTGGGTGTGTGTCGAATATGAACCTAGTGTTGCAGGTTTCCAGGGGTGTAGTGTGGGCTGGACCTTGGGTGGGTGTGTGTCGAATATGAACCAAGTGTTGCAGGTTACCAGGGGTGTAGCGTGGGCTGGACCTTGGGTGGGTGTGTGTCGAATATGAACCTAGTGTTGCAGGTTACCAGGGGTGTAGCGTGGGCTGGACCTTGGGTGGGTGTGTGTCGAATATGAACCTAGTGTTGCAGGTTACCAGGGGTGTAGCGTGGACTGGACCTTGGGTGGGTGCGTGTCGAAAATGAACCTAGTGTTGCAGGTTACCAGGGGTGTAGCGTGGGCTGGACCTTGGATGGGTGTGTGTCGAATATGAACCTAGTGTTGCAGGTTACCAGGGGCGTAGCGTGGACTGGACCTTGGGTGGGTGTGTGTCGAATATGAACCTAGTGTTGCAGGTCACCAGGGGCGTAGCGTGGACTGGACCTTGGGTGGGTGCGTGTCGAATATGAACCTAGTGTTGCAGGTTTCCAGGGGCGTAGCGTGGGCTGGACCATGGGTGGGTGTGTGTCGAATATGAACCTAGTGTTGCAGGTTACCAGGGGTGTAGTGTGGGCTAGACCTTGGGTGGGTGTGTGTCGAATATGAACCTAGTGTTGCAGGTTACCAGGGGTGTAGTGTGGGCTAGACCTTGGGTGGGTGTGTGTCGAATATGAACCTAGTGTTGCAGGTTACCAGGGGTGTAGCGTAGACTGGACCTTGGGTGGGTGCGTGTCGAAAATGAACCTAGTGTTGCAGGTTACCTGGGGTGTAGCGTGGGCTGGACCTTGGATGGGTGTGTGTCAAATAGGAACCTAGTGTTGGATCTTGGGTGGGTGTGTGTCGAATATGAACCTAGTGTTGCAGGTTACCAGGGGTATAGCGTGGGCTGGACCTTGGATGGGTGTGTGTCAAATAGGAACCTAGTGTTGGACCTTGGGTGGGGGGGGGTGTCGAATATGAACCTAGTGTTGCAGGTTATCAGGGGTGTAGCGTGGGCTGGACCTTGGGTGGGTGTGTGTCGAATATGAACCTAGTGTTGCAGGTTACCAGGGGTGTAGCGTGGGCTGGACCTTGGATGGGTGTGTGTCAAATAGGAACCTAGTGTTGGACCTTGGGTGGGGGGGTGTCGAATATGAACCTAGTGTTGCAGGTTATCAGGGGTGTAGCGTGGGCTGGACCTTGGGTGAGTGTGTGTCGAATATGACCCTAGTGTTGCAGGTTACCAGGGGTGTAGCATCAGCTGGACCTTGGGTGGGTGTGTGTCGAATATGAACCTAGTGTTGCAGGTTACCAGGGGTGTAGCGTGGGCTGGACCTTGGGTGGGTGTGTGTCGAATATAAACCTAGTGTTGCAGGTTGCCAGGGGTGTAGCGTGGGCTGGACCTTGGATGGGTGTGTGTCGAATATGAACCTAGTGTTGCAGATTACCAGGGGTGTAGCGTGGGCTGGACCTTGGGTGGGTGTGTGTCGAATATGAACCTAGTGTTTCAGGTTACCAGGGGTGTAGCATAGGCTGGACCTTGGGTGGGTGTGTGTCGAATATGAACCTAGTGTTGCAGGTTACCAGGGGTGTAGCGTGGACTGAACCTTGGGTGGGTGTGTGTCGAATATGAACCTAGTGTTGCAGGTTACCAGGGGTGTATGTGGGCTAGACCTTGGGTGGGTGTGTGTCGAATATGAACCTAGTGTTGCAGGTTACCAGGGGTGTAGCGTAGACTGGACCTTGGGTGGGTGCGTGTCGAAAATGAACCTAGTATTGCAGGTTACCTGGGGTGTAGCGTGGGCTGGACCTTGGATGGGTGTGTGTCAAATAGGAAACTAGTGTTGGACCTTGGGTGGGTGTGTGTCGAATATGAACCTAGTGTTGCAGGTTTCCAGGGGTGTAGTGTGGGCTGGACCTTGGGTGGGTGTGTGTCGAATATGAACCAAGTGTTGCAGGTTACCAGGGGTGTAGCGTGGGCTGGACCTTGGGTGGGTGTGTGTCGAATATGAACCTAGTGTTGCAGGTTACCAGGGGTGTAGCGTGGGCTGGACCTTGGGTGGGTGTGTGTCGAATATGAACCTAGTGTTGCAGGTTACCAGGGGTGTAGCGTGGACTGGACCTTGGGTGGGTGCGTGTCGAAAATGAACCTAGTGTTGCAGGTTACCAGGGGTGTAGCGTGGGCTGGACCTTGGGTGGGTGTGTGTCGAATATGAACCTAGTGTTGCAGGTTACCAGGGGTGTAGCGTGGACTGGACCTTGGGTGGGTGCGTGTCGAAAATGAACCTAGTGTTGCAGGTTACCAGGGGTGTAGCGTGGGCTGGACCTTGGATGGGTGTGTGTCGAATATGAACCTAGTGTTGCAGGTTTCCAGGGGCGTAGCGTGGGCTGGACCTTGGGTGGGTGTGTGTCGAATATGAACCTAGTGTTGCAGGTTACCAGGGGTGTAGTGTGGGCTAGACCTTGGGTGGGTGTGTGTCGAATATGAACCTAGTGTTGCAGGTTACCAGGGGTGTAGCGTAGACTGGACCTTGGGTGGGTGCGTGTCGAAAATGAACCTAGTGTTGCAGGTTACCTGGGGTGTAGCGTGGGCTGGACCTTGGATGGGTGTGTGTCAAATAGGAACCTAGTGTTGGATCTTGGGTGGGTGTGTGTCGAATATGAACCTAGTGTTGCAGGTTTCCAGGGGTGTAGTGTGGGCTGGACCTTGGGTGGGTGTGTGTCGAATATGAACCTAGTGTTGCAGGTTACCAGGGGTGTAGCGTGGGCTGGACCTTGGATGGGTGTGTGTCAAATAGGAACCTAGTGTTGGACCTTGGGGGGGGGTGTGTCGAATATGAACCTAGTGTTGCAGGTTATCAGGGGTGTAGCGTGGGCTGGACCTTGGGTGGGTGTGTGTCGAATATGAACCTAGTGTTGCAGGTTACCAGGGGTGTAGCGTGGGCTGGACCTTGGATGGGTGTGTGTCAAATAGGAACCTAGTGTTGGACCTTGGGTGGGTGTGTGTCGAATATGAACCTAGTGTTGCAGGTTATCAGGGGTGTAGCGTGGGCTGGACCTTGGGTGGGTGTGTGTCGAATATGAACCTAGTGTTGCAGGTTACCAGGGGTTAGCGTGGGCTGGACCTTGGGTGGGTGTGTGTCGAATATGAACCTAGTGTTGCAGGTTACCAGGGGTGTAGCGTGGGCTGGACCTTGGATGGGTGTGTGTCGAATATGAACCTAGTGTTGCAGGTTACCAGGGGTGTAGCGTGGACTGGACCTTGGATGGGTGTGTGTCGAATATGAACCTAGTGTTGCAGGTTACCAGGGGTGTAGCGTGGGCTAGACCTTGGATGGGTGTGTGTCGAATATGAACCTAGTGTTGGACCTTGGGTGGGTGTGTGTCGAATATGAACCTAGTGTTGCAGGTTACCAGGGGTGTAGCGTGGGCTGGACCTTGGATGGGTGTGTGTCGAATATGAACCTAGTGTTGCAGGTTACCAGGGGTGTAGCGTGGGCTAGACCTTGGATGGGTGTGTGTCGAATATGAACCTAGTGTTGGACCTTGGGTGGGTGTGTGTCGAATATGAACCTAGTGTTGCAGGTTACCAGGGGTGTAGCGTGGGCTGGACCTTGGATGGGTGTGTGTCGAATATGAACCTAGTGTTGCAGGTTACCAGGGGTGTAGCGTGGGGTGGACCTTGGGTGGGTGTGTGTCGAATATGAACCTAGTGTTGCAGGTTACCAGGGGTGTAGCGTGGGCTGGACCTTGGGTGGGTGTGTGTCGAATATGAACCTAGTGTTGCAGGTTACCAGGGGTGTAGCGTGGGCTGGACCGTGGGTGGGTGTGTGTCGAATATAAACCTAGTGTTGCAGGTTACCAGGGGTGTAGCGTGGGCTGGACCTTGGATGGGTGTGTGTCGAATATGAACCTAGTGTTGCAGGTTACCAGGGGTGTAGCGTGGGCTGGACCTTGGGTGGGTGTGTGTCGAATATGAACCTAGTGTTGCAGGTTACCAGGGGTGTAGCGTGGGCTGGACCTTGGGTGGGTGTGTCGAATATGAACCTAGTGTTGCAGGTTACCAGGGGTGTAGCGTGGACTGGACCTTGGGTGGGTGTGTGTCGAATATGAACCTAGTGTTGCAGGTTACCAGGGGTGTATGTGGGCTAGACCTTGGGTGGGTGTGTGTCGAATATGAACCTAGTGTTGCAGGTTACCAGGGGTGTAGCGTGGACTGGACCTTGGGTGGGTGCGTGTCGAAAATGAACCTAGTGTTGCAGGTTACCTGGGGTGTAGCGTGGGCTGGACCTTGGATGGGTGTGTGTCAAATAGGAACCTAGTGTTGGATCTTGGGTGGGTGTGTGTCGAATATGAACCTAGTGTTGCAGGTTACCAGGGGTGTAGTGTGGGCTGGACCTTGGGTGGGTGTGTGTCGAATATGAACCTAGTGTTGCAGGTTACCAGGGGTGTAGCGTGGGCTGGACCTTGGATGGGTGTGTGTCGCAATATGAACCTAGTGTTGGACCTTGGGGTGGGGGAACCTAGTGTCGAATATGAACCTAGTGTTGCAGGTTACCAGGGGTGTAGCGTGGGCTGGACCTTGGGTGGGTGTGTGTCGAATATGAACCTAGTGTTGCAGGTTACCAGGGGTGTAGCGTGGGCTGGACCTTGGATGGGTGTGTTTCAAATAGGAACCTAGTGTTGGACCTTGGGTGGGTGTGTGTCGAATATGAACCTAGTGTTGCAGGTTACCAGGGGTGTAGCGTGGGCTGGACCTTGGGTGGGTGTGTGTCGAATATGAACCTAGTGTTGCAGGTTACCAGGGGTGTAGCGTGGGCTGGACCTTGGGTGGGTGTGTGTCGAATATGAACCTAGTGTTGCAGGTTACCAGGGGTGTAGCGTGGGCTGGACCTTGGATGGGTGTGTGTCGAATATGAACCTAGTGTTGCAGGTTACCAGGGGTGTAGCGTGGACTGGACCTTGGATGGGTGTGTGTCGAATATGAACCTAGTGTTGCAGGTTACCAGGGGTGTAGCGTGGGCTAGACCTTGGATGGGTGTGTGTCGAATATGAACCTAGTGTTGGACCTTGGGTGGGTGTGTGTCGAATATGAACCTAGTGTTGCAGGTTACCAGGGGTGTAGCGTGGGCTGGACCTTGGATGGGTGTGTGTCGAATATGAACCTAGTGTTGCAGGTTACCAGGGGTGTAGCGTGGGCTAGACCTTGGATGGGTGTGTGTCGAATATGAACCTAGTGTTGGACCTTGGGTGGGTGTGTGTCGAATATGAACCTAGTGTTGCAGGTTACCAGGGGTGTAGCGTGAGCTGGACCTTGGATGGGTGTGTGTCGAATATGAACCTAGTGTTGCAGGTTACCAGGGGTGTAGCGTGGGGTGGACCTTGGATGGTGGGTGTGTGTCGAATATGAACCTAGTGTTGCAGGTTACCAGGGGTGTAGCGTGGGCTGGACCTTGGGTGGGTGTGTGTCGAATATGAACCTAGTGTTGCAGGTTACCAGGGGTGTAGCGTGGGCTGGACCTTGGGTGGGTGTGTGTCGAATATGAACCTAGTGTTGCAGGTTACCAGGGGTGTAGCGTGGGCTGGACCTTGGATGGGTGTGTGTCGAATATGAACCTAGTGTTGCAGGTTACCAGGGGTGTAGCGTGGGCTGGACCTTGGGTGGGTGTGTGTCGAATATGAACCTAGTGTTGCAGGTTACCAGGGGTGTAGCGTGGGCTGGACCTTGGGTGGGTGTGTGTCGAATATGAACCTAGTGTTGCAGGTTACCAGGGGTGTAGCGTGGACTGGACCTTGGTGGGTGTGTGTCGAATATGAACCTAGTGTTGCAGGTTACCAGGGGTGTATGTGGGCTGGACCTTGGGTGGGTGTGTGTCGAATATGAACCTAGTGTTGCAGGTTACCAGGGGTGTAGCGTAGACTGGACCTTGGGTGGGTGCGTGTCGAAAATGAACCTAGTATTGCAGGTTACCTGGGGTGTAGCGTGGGCTGGACCTTGGATGGGTGTGTGTCGAATATGAACCTAGTGTTGCAGGTTACCAGGGGTGTAGCGTGGGCTGGACCTTGGATGGGTGTGTGTCGAATATGAACCTAGTGTTGGACCTTGGGTGGGTGTGTGTCGAATATGAACCTAGTGTTGCAGGTTACCAGGGGTGTAGCGTGGGCTGGACCTTGGATGGGTGTGTGTCGAATATGAACCTAGTGTTGGACCTTGGGTGGGTGTGTGTCGAATATGAACCTAGTGTTGCAGGTTACCAGGGGTGTAGCGTGGGCTGGACCTTGGATGGGTGTGTGTCGAATATGAACCTAGTGTTGCAGGTTACCAGGGGTGTAGCGTGGGCTGGACCTTGGGTGGGTGTGTGTCGAATATGAACCTAGTGTTGCAGGTTACCAGGGGTGTAGCGTGGGCTGGACCTTGGGTGGGTGTGTGTCGAATATGAACCTAGTGTTGCAGGTTACCAGGGGTGTAGCGTGGGCTGGACCTTGGGTGGGTGTGTGTCGAATATGAACCTAGTGTTGCAGGTTACCAGGGGTGTAGCGTGGGCTGGACCTTGGATGGGTGTGTGTCGAATATGAACCTAGTGTTGCAGGTTACCAGGGGTGTAGCGTGGGCTGGACCTTGGGTGGGTGTGTGTCGAATATGAACCTAGTGTTCAGGTTGGGTGGGGGGTGTAGCATGGGCTGGACCTTGGGTGGGTGTGTGTCGAATATGAACCTAGTGTTGCAGGTTACCAGGGGTGTAGCGTGGACTGGACCTTGGGTGGGTGTGTGTCGAATATGAACCTAGTGTTGCAGGTTACCAGGGGTGTATGTGGGCTAGACCTTGGGTGGGTGTGTGTCAAATATGAACCTAGTGTTGCAGGTTACCAGGGGTGTAGCGTGGACTGGACCTTGGGTGGGTGTGTGTCGAATATGAACCTAGTGTTGCAGGTTACCAGGGGTGTAGCGTGGGCTGGACCTTGGATGGGTGTGTGTCGAATATGAACCTAGTGTTGCAGGTTACCAGGGGTGTAGCGTGGACTGGACCTTGGGTGGGTGTGTGTCGAATATGAACCTAGTGTTGCAGGTTACCAGGGGTGTAGCGTGGGCTGGACCTTGGGTGGGTGTGTGTCGAATATGAACCTAGTGTTGCAGGTTACCTGGGGTGTAGCGTGGGCTGGACCTTGGATGGGTGTGTGTCGAATATGAACCTAGTGTTGCAGGTTACCAGGGGTGTAGCGTGGACTGGACCTTGGGTGGGTGCGTGTCGAAAATGAACCTAGTGTTGCAGGTTACCTGGGGTGTAGCGTGGGCTGGACCTTGGATGGGTGTGTGTCAAATAGGAACCTAGTGTTGGATCTTGGGTGGGTGTGTGTCGAATATGAACCTAGTGTTGCAGGTTTCCAGGGGTGTAGTGTGGGCTGGACCTTGGGTGGGTGTGTGTCGAATATGAACCTAGTGTTGCAGGTTACCAGGGGTGTAGCGTGGGCTGGACCTTGGGTGGGGGGGGGGGGGGGTGTGTCGAATATGAACCTAGTGTTGCAGGTTACCAGGGGTGTAGCGTGGGCTGGACCTTGGGTGGGTGTGTGTCGAATATGACCCTAGTGTTGCAGGTTACCAGGGGTGTAGCATCAGCTGGACCTTGGGTGGGTGTGTGTCGAATATGAACCTAGTGTTGTAGGTTACCAGGGGTGTAGCGTGGACTGGACCTTGGATGGGTGTGTGTCGAATATGAACCTAGTGTTGCAGGTTACCAGGGGTGTAGCGTGGGCTGGACCTTGGGTGGGTGTGTGTCGAATATGAACCTAGTGTTTCAGGTTACCAGGGGTGTAGCGTGGGCTGGACCTTGGGTGGGTGTGTGTCGAATATGAACCTAGTGTTGCAGGTTACCAGGGGCGTAGCGTGGACTGGACCTTGGGTGGGTGTGTGTCGAATATGAACCTAGTGTTGCAGGTTACCAGGGGTGTATGTGGGCTAGACCTTGGGTGGGTGCGTGTCGAAAATGAACCTAGTGTTGCAGGTTACCTGGGGTGTAGCGTCGAATATGACCTAGGATGGGTGTGTGTCAAGGGGTGTACCTAGGGCTGGACCTTGGGTGGGTGTGTGTCGAATATGAACCTAGTGTTGCAGGTTTCCAGGGGTGTAGTGTGGGCTGGACCTTGGGTGGGTGTGTGTCGAATATGAACCAAGTGTTGCAGGTTACCAGGGGTGTAGCGTGGGCTGGACCTTGGGTGGGTGTGTGTCGAATATGAACCTAGTGTTGCAGGTTACCAGGGGTGTAGCGTCAGCTGGACCTTGGGTGGGTGTGTGTCGAATATGAACCTAGTGTTGTAGGTTACCAGGGGTGTAGCATGGACTGGACCTTGGATGGGTGTGTGTCGAATATGAACCTAGTGTTGGACCTTGGGTGGGTGTGTGTCGAATATGAATCTAGTGTTGCAGGTTACCAGGGGTGTAGCGTGGGCTGGACCTTGGATGGGTGTGTGTCGAATATGAACCTAGTGTTGTACCTTGGGTGGGTGTGTGTCGAATATGACCCTAGTGTTGCAGGTTACCAGGGGTGTAGTGTGGGCTAGACCTTGGATGGGTGTGTGTCGAATATGAACCTAGTGTTGCAGGTTACGAGGGGTGTAGTGTGGGCTAGACCTTGGATGGATGTGTGTTGAATATGAACCAAGTGTTGCAGGTTACCAGGGGTGTAGTGTGGGGTAGACCTTGGATGGGTGTGTGTCGAATATGAACCAAGTGTTGTTGGTTACCAGGGGTGTAGTGTGGACTGGACCTTGGATGGGTGTATGTCGAATATGAACCAAGTGTTGCAGGTTACCAGGGGTGTAGTGTGGGCTAGACCTTGGATGGGTGTGTGTCGAATATGAACCAAGTGTGGCAGGTTACCAGGGGTGTAGTGTGGACTGGACCTTGGATGGGTGTATGTCGAATATGAACCTAGTGTTGTAGGTTACCAGGGGTGTAGCGTGGACTGGACCTTGGGTGGGTGTGACTGTGTCAAATATGAACCTAGTAAGTAAATGCCATACCAATGTCAAGAAGAAAGTGAAATGCTGCACCAATGTCAAGAAGAAAGTGAAGTGCTGTACCAATGTCAGGAAGAAAGTGAAGTGCTATACCAATGTCAAGAAGAAAGTGAAGTGCTGTACCAATGTCAAGAAGAAAGTGAAGTGCTGTACCAATGTCAAGAAGAAAGTGAAGTGCTATACCAATGTCAAGAAGAAAGTGAAGTGCTGTACCATTGTCAAGAACAAAGTGAAGTGCTGTACCAATGTCAAGAAGAAAGTGAAGTGCTGTACCAATGTCAAGAAGAAAGTGAAATGCTGCACCAATGTCAAGAAGAAAGTGAAGTGCTATACCAATGTCAAGAAGAAAGTGAAGTGCTATACCAATGTCAGGAAGAAAGTGAAGTGCTGTACCAATGTCAAGAAGAAAGTGAAATGCTGCACCAATGTCAAGAAGAAAGTGAAGTGCTATACCAATGTCAAGAAGAAAGTGAAGTGCCATACCAATGTCAAGAATGTCTTGATATAAACACAGTTGCAGACTGAACTATTTTGACACATTAATTTCATCCCTAACTTTGAATATTTTAAGTACTGCATGGAGTTGTTTTGTCCAAAGTACGAGTTACTGGCAAGGTTGAAGCAGTTATAAAATACCATTGAGTTGACCAACAATTATGACAAATATGTTCACCCTTAGAATAGCATACACTTGGGGCATTCAAATGAGGCAGCGTCTACTAAGAGAAAGTCAGGTATGAGCTAACCAAGTGAACTCATCGATAACATCAGCAGAATTATGTGTATTTCAGACGACATCTAGATTTACGAATTGGTGGTATTCCGACCACGACTACATCAAAGGCTGTGGTGTGCACTGTTCTGTCTACAGCAAAATGCATTTTTAAAAAACCCTGTTGCTGCTTATCTGGTAAGAGTTAGGCACAACATAGAAGTAGTTTATAATTTAAAACATTTATGTTGAACGATACCAGTAGAGCACATTGGTTTATTAATTATTTGGTTTTAGTCATCCGAGGAAACCCTGCTACATTTTGTCATTAGCAGCATGGGATCTTTTATATAAACTTTCCCACAGACAGCACATGCCACGGCCTTTGATATACCAGTCATGAGGCACTGGCTGGAATGGGGAGAAGTTGAATGAGAGAATAGGTTCACTGAGGTGGTTCGATCCTGTGACACAACCACATCTACCTCTACCAACTGAGCTAGAACCCACCCCGTAGTTTACAATATGTTGATGTGTCGTTAAAAGCTCATTCCTTGTCTTGTAGGACGAACCACATTGACGATCACGTCGTCGAGCGGACGGAGCTCCCTGATGAACTCATCTGCGACGTATCGGGCCAGGTGACCTTCGAGGAGTCGCAGATCAAGGTGAGTACATCTAGTCGGGTCCCATAAAATCTGTAACACGCAGCAAATCACTGAAGACATGGGCATGTGCTTATAAAGCTATTAGAGTGTAGATTCAATATCTAATGGCGTCACATGCATACAATTTGTATGGACCATTGGTGTTGCCATGATGTTCATCAAGTCTCAGATGCCATTAGAGCCTTGAGTCCAGACTCAAAATGTTTTATGAGCACGCTTCATGAAGTGATCTTTGCCCTACGATCACCTTATACACTTAAAATGATGTTGGTGCTAAAATCGTTTAATGGAACGAGGCCCAGTTCAGGAAACTGACCTTCACAAAGTGTTTGACTCTCCAATCGCAAAAACCAGTCTTAATGTGTAATATCCCCAAAACCAGTCGTAAAGGGACACGCCCTAGTTGTTAACCATTATGCCGTTGTTTTTCGCTATTAAACCCATTTTCTCACAAATAAAATTGCACTTTACTTACATTTTATTATTTAGAATATACATTTCCATTCACCTGAAGTGTTTTTTGGTAATCCTGGTGTTTGTAATACCACAAAATTCATTTTTCGTATTTCTTAAAAATGCACGCTCGTCTGAGAAAAAAACGTTGAGCAGACAAGGTCTAATCTATTTTTAGAGGGGATCTTCCCGTTTTAATGTCACAGACGTTGGTATACCACGTGACCGTTATCATTTTGGTTTGATTTGTTTTCTCGTGCACGGTTCGCGCAATCAACATCCGATTTGTTCAGACAAGTAAGTATCTCAATACAAAATGTTACAAACCCTTAAAACCAATAATTTTGCCAAGTCTTACGATATCTGGAGAGGGGATACAACCATGGAAGGTGGGGGTGGGGGTGGTGGTCACAAGCTATATTGTTACCTTTATTTAAAAAGAGTAAGACAAAAAAAACCTTACATTTTCGTCCTGGGGAGGGGAAGTGCCTCCCCACCTCTGGTTCCTACAGACTGTACTACTACTACTACTACTACCAACAATAATAAACGGTGCATCTAATTGCTAATAACAATAGGTTAGCCACTAGTACCCAGTGCCGAATAGCAAATGTAAGCTAATTGCGGTTTATATATAAAATTTATTATTTCAAACACTGTAGTATAATCAACATGGTCAGTGACGGACTATCATTATCGTCTTATTCCGATTCAAGTATCATGATTGCTGCAGCAAACACTTCCTCAAGAGAAGCACCCATGTTGGTAAAGTAACTTCTTGTTCCAAACTCATTCCGTTTGCTGTCCAGGACAGAACAGTTGGAACATGCCCAGGAGAGGTGAAAGGAACGCACCTCAAGTCTGTGTGCACTCTGGGAAATTTGTCATGACATAGGCATTTCTGTGTTTCGAGCGACATCAGAATACTAACTTTCAAAATTATTTCAAGTAATTGGGTCACGGGGATTCCCATGGTATTTATCGATATAAAACCTGCTTTTTCACTTATTTTATAAAAACGTGATCTACGTGTGTTACAGTTTTGTAGATTAACCAAAATTAGAATTAATTTTTGCGGACTGAAACTAGGGTGTGCGACTTTAATGTGCAATAAAAAAAAACAGTCTAGCGCGCGATCCAAAAAAACAGTCTTAATGTGTGATATCCCGAAAACCAGTCTTAACCCGTGATCACAAAAACCAGTCTTAACCCGTGATCACAAAAACCAGTCTTAACCCGTGATCACAAAAACCAGTCTAACGCGTGATCACAAAAACCAGTCTTAACCCATGATCACAAAAACCAGTCTTAGCCCGTGTTCACAGAAACCAGTCTAACGCGTGATCACAAAAACCAGTCTAACGCGTGAGCACAAAAACCAGTCTAACGTGTGATCACAATAACCAGTCTAACGCATGATCACAAAAACCAGTCTTAACCTGTGATAACAAAAACCAGTCTTAACCCGTGATCATAAAAACCAGTCTTAACCCGTGATCACAAACACCAGTCTAACGCGTGATCACAATAACCAGTCTTAACCCATGATCACAAAAACCAGTCTTAACCCGTGATCACAAAAAACAGTCTTAACCCGTGATCACAAAAACCAGTCTAACGCGTGATCACAATAACCAGTCTTAACCCATGATCACAAAAACCAGTCTTAGCCCGTGTTCACAGAAACCAGTCTAACGCGTGATCACAAAAACCAGTCTAACGCGTGATCACAAAAACCAGTCTAACGCGTGATCACAATAACCAGTCTAACGCATGATCACAAAAACCAGTCTTAACCCGTGATCATAAAAACCAGTCTTAACCCATGATCACAAAAACCAGTCTAACGCGTGATCACAATAACCAGTCTTAACCCATGATCACAAAAACCAGTCTTAACCCGTGATCACAAAAAACAGTCTTAACCCGTGATCACAAAAACCAGTCTAACGCGTGATCACAAAAACCAGTCTTAACCCGTGATCACAAAAACCAGTCTTAATCCGTGATCACAAAAGCCAGTCTAACGCGTGATCACAAAAATCAGTCATGTGTGATCACAAAAACCAGTCATGTGTGATCGCTCAACCTCCTGAGCAGATCAGTCTTCTTTTTATTTCCTGGTATTTATTTTCCCGTACATAGGTATTTGAATGTGAAATCCACTTGGTGCTACTAAAACATTGAGATGAGCAGAAACTCATCGACTATTCAGACACTGGGAATCCAACAAGAAAATATATTTAATGTGTAATGTTATTCGTTAAAAAGGCTCTGTTAATTGTAAACATGTTAGATTTGCCGATTCTTTGCTGATGTGTTGCTGATTTGTTTTTTTATAAATCATATTTAAAATAATGTTGGAACTTGAATTGTTTTCAGGTTTGGCCATTAAAGCATTTTCCTGAGGCCGAGGTGAACCAGGCCTCCAACCGTCTGATTACTGAGCACAGCAATTCGTTTAAAGATGAACGCATTCTGATGCAGGTAAGCAAATCAACGACCATTAGGAGTAGACTGTTCAAAACCAGATCGGTATATGACCTGAAAACGTGCATTTCAACTACATCGTTGAAATCACATTTAGTCACACGTATGGTGTGTCTATATTATTAGTACATTTTTGCTATAGCAATTGGGGTGGATTTGGAAGTGGATGCTGTTTAAAAATGAAGATTAATGTAACAAATAGTTTGTGAATGTATAGTGATAGGTATAAATGAACATTAAAATAAGGGGAGTGCAAATCTTGAATCCATATGAAATTACATAGACGTGAATTTTGTGTACTTAATGCTGAAAAAAAAGTATTTCAGCATTCAAGCAGTGATCAAGAACAGGATACTGACAAGTACAAACACTAGACAATGAAAAATGACATCTCTATTTGAAACACAGAGTTTGGGTCATGGGTTCAATTCCCCATCCACCATGTGCTTGAGAAAATCTTTGTATTTGGGTAAAAGTGGAGACGTTCAGGCATATTAACCTAGCCTATAAACACTTCAACATGTATTTCCATCATTCTACTGACAATATTGGTTGTACTCACTAAAATGTAGGATTAATGCCCTGAATGAACTCAAAAATTATCAAACCATAGGTCTATGACATCACATTTTAGACAAAGTAACGTTTGATGGCTAGAAATTAATGGTTTCCAATACTAAGTACCCTCTAGTCCTATCCTCACATATAAACCGGTTAGTGAGCTTGGAAATAAATAACTTGTAGTAAATTTCATAGTATGAAGAAAAGCATTTCCTATGGCAAGGACTATATACATCTTCTCAAGCCAGGGTACCATTCCGTATCGCCTACTGTATTTCGAAATGTAGTATACTGTACCGTACAGTATGGAATGGTACCCTGTACCGTACAGTACGGAATGGTACCCTGTACTATACAGTATGGAATGATACCCTGTACCGTACAGTACGGAATGGTAGCCTGCACCGTACAGTACGGAATGATAGTCTGTACCGTACAGTATGGACTGGTAGCCTGGCTTGTGAACATGGAGCTTAGAGGACACTGGAGTGAGATCACTGACAGCAGTTTCCAATGTTTTATCTGGGTTGATTTTTCTTTTGCAGAGACAGCGAGTGCGGACCGTTCCCGTCACCGAGGTGTTCTTCAAGTGGAAGGACTTGGACTCTACATTCTTCGTGTACGGGTTCGAACACATAGTGTACGCGCCCACGTACCCACAGAAATGCTGCTGCGGCTGTACTATACTGTAAACCAGACGAGACGCACCCACCTACCCACAGCAGTGCTGCTGCGGCTGTACTATACTGTAAACCAGACGAGACGCACCCACCTACCCACAGCAGTGCTGCTGCAGCTGTACCATACCCACAGCAGTGCTGCTGCGGCTGTACCATACTGTAAACCAGACGAGACGTGCACACCTACCCACAGCAGTGCTGATGCGGCTGTACCATACTGTAAAGCAGACAAGTCGCGCCCACTTACCCACAGCAGTGCTGCTGCGGCTGTACCATACTGTAAAGCAGACAAGTCGCGCCCACCTACCCACAGCAGTGCTGCTGCGGCTGTACCATACTGTAAAGCAGACAAGTCGCGCCCACCTACCCACAGCAGTGCTGCTGCGGCTGTACCATACTGTAAAGCAGACGAGATGCACCCACTTACCCACAGCAGTGCTGCTGCAGCTGTACCATACGGTAAACCAGACGAGACGCGCCAACCTACACAACAGTGCTGCTGCGGCTGTATGATACGGTAAACCAGACAAAATGAGACGCGCCCACCTACCCACAGCAGTGCTGCTGCGGCTGTACCATACTGTAAACCAGACGAGACGCGCCCACCTACACACAACAGTGCTGCTGTGGCTGTATGATACGGTAAACCAGACGAGACGAGATGCGCCCACCTACACACAGCAGTGCTGCTGTGGCTGTATGATACGGTAAACCAGACGAGACGAGATGCGCCCACCTACACACAGCAGTGCTGCTGTGGCTGTACCATACTGTAAACCAGACGAGACACGCCCACCTACCCACAGCAGTGCTGCTGTGGCTGTACCATATGGTAAACCAGACGAGATGAGCACACCTACACACAGCAGTGCTGCTGTGGTTATACCATACAGTAAACCAGACGAGATGCGCACACCTACCCACAGCAGTGCGGCTGCGGCTGTACCATACGGTAAACTAGATGAGACGAGACGCGCACACCTACCCACAGAACTGCTGCTGCGGCTGTACCATACGGTAAACCAGATGAGACGAGACACGCCCACCTACCCACAGAAATGCTGCTGCGGCTGTACCATACAGTAAACCAGGACCAGGCGAGGTGCGGCCATCACAGGAGCTCTTGTAAGGGATTAATTGTCATGACCAGTGCATTTTACCACTAATATTTTATCCATTTAAGGTGAAGAACTGAAGAAAACAAAATTCCAAAAGGGATAGGTTCGCATCCAAAATCCCCAAATATCATGCCTAAAACATCCAACTTAAGTGATGACGATATTGCCAATTACCTAAAACATGAACAGTTGAAATTCACCACATTTCCACTACCAAAGTCAGACATTTAGCTCATATGTAGTACCATAGAACTGGGCTACACACAAGATGTTATGATAAATCAATCATGTCTTGTTTCCTATCACAGTGGCCACAGAAAGCAAGTTCACGCTGGTTTGATTACTCGATGTGTGGTTAGCTTGTTAATGTTGGTAGTGCTTTTTTTCAACCTAGACAATACCACAACATTCCAAATACACTTCACCCATCACGTCTGGTATTAATATATATTTCTTCTTGTTTTTCCATTGCAACATTTTATTCCACAGAATATGAGCATACCAGTATTGAACATTCCACAAATTAAGCATTCCTGTATTACCATTCCACTATGTCATTTCCAGTATTAAAAGCCTGACACTGCACAATTATGATAACAAATCCTCATCTCTTATACTGCATAGACAACAACCACACTGCATAGACAACTACCATACTGCATATACACAACTACCATACTGCATAGACAACTACCACACTGCATATACACAACTACCATACTGCATAGACAACAACCACACTGCATAGACAACTACCATACTGCATAGACAACTACCATACTGCATATACACAACTACCATACTGCATAGACAACTACCATACTGCATATACAACTACCATACTGCATATACACAACTACCATACTGCATAGACACCCACCACACTGCATAGACAACTGCCACACTGCATAGACAACTACCACACTGTATAGACACCTGCCATAATGCATAGACAACTACTATACTATATAGAGAACTACCATGCATAGACAACTACCATACTGCATAGACAACTACCACACTGTATAGACAACTACCATATTGTATAGACAACTGCCATACTGCATAGACATCTGCCATAATGCATAGACAACTGCCATGATGCATAGACAACTACTATACTATATAGAGAACTACCATGCATAGACAACTACCATACTGCATAGACAACTACCATATTGTATAGACAACTGCCATACTGCATAGACAACTGCCACACTGTATAGAGAACTGCCATACTGCATAGACAACTACCACACTGCATAAACAACTACCATACCGCATATAGACAACTACCACACTGCATAGACAACCACCATACCGCATATACACAACTACATGTACCATACTGCATAGACAACTACCATACTGCATAGACAACTACCACACTGCATAGACAACTACTATACTATATAGACAACTACATATACAATACTGCATAGACAACTACCACACTGCATATAGACAACTACCATACTACATAGACAACTACTATACTATATAGACAACTACCACACTGCATATAGACAACTACCACACTGCATATAGACAACTGTCATACTGCATAGACAACTACCACACTGCATATACACAACTGCCATACTACATACACAACTACCACACTGCATATAGACAACTGCCACACTACATAGACAACTACCACACTGCACAGACTAGTAGTTGGTAGTCTACCATACTGCATAGACAACTGCCATACTACATAGACAACTACTATACTATATAGACAACTAGCATACTGCATAGACAACTACCATACTGTATAGGCAACTACCATACTGCATAGACAATGGCTATACTACATAGAGAACTACCACACTGCATATAAGACTACCATACTGCATAGACAACTACCATACTGCATAGACAACTACCATACTGCATATAGACAACTACCATACTGTATAGACAACTACCATACTGTATAGACAACTACCATACTACATAGACAACTACCATACTGCATATAGACAACTACCATACTACATAGACAACTACCATACTGCATAGACAACTACCACACTGCATATAAGACTACTATACTGTATAGACAACTACCATACTGCATAGACCGCTACAAGGCATAAAATTTGAATTTTTCAGAGAACCAATATGTCGTTCATGTGTTTTTTGTGTTTGCACTTCAGTAGTTGAGATACAAATAAAATGGTTAATAGGCAACGTTATATTCATAGCTTTTCTTCTATCATAAATGCGAAAATATACTTTTTGTGTTCTAGGACTAACTTAAAAGCTACTAAGTGAGAATAAAAATTAGATTTGTTTGTCCTAACCTAACCAACCCACCTTGATTTTGACATTTTTTGGGGAAGATTTATTATTATTTTATTTATTTTTTTATAAATATTTAACCAATTTCAATTTGGGCTTCATTAAGTATAAATTTGATCTGTTGATCATATTAATTTTCTCAAACATTTTAAAGTTTCGATTCGTTTTAAATTAAAAATTCTGTAAAATGCTTGCTTTTCATTGTAACGAGAACACAATTTTCTCACGACTGTGGCACGAAATCTCATGAACCGCGGTTCATGTTCATAGTACATGGTACATGCTCTTGTGATAGGCAAAATGGGTTTTAAACTAAATCAATCTAATGATAACTGCATAGGCACCTTCACGTGAGCAGGCAAAATGGGTTTTAAACTAAATCAATCTAATGGTAGCTGCATAGGTACCTTCACGTGAGCCAGATGAGGCTATGTATTGGTATGCTTTGGCAGTTGCAATATTAGCGGTCATTTTGTCCGACACTAGGTCGCTAGAATGTCATTTCGTTTGCTATTAATAGACCCGATTCAATCCGAAAGAAGCTGTACAAGTGTTGAACTCCGCGGAGAATCCGCAATCGACCGACTTGTTCCGACCGACTTGGAATAGCTTTGAGAGAGATTTTCATGATACCCGTCTATGATTTTGAAACATATTCTGTTTTCATCAGGCCCAATCTCCACAAAATGTGCATTTAAAAATAGAAAAATAATTTTTTTAAAGTTTGCAGTATTTCCACCATTGTTTATTATTTTAATAGCTATATGTCTTAAAGAACGGGATCTGAAAGGGTTGCATCTTAGACGCCATACATTCCAAAATAATTGAATATATATGAAAACACTCTTTATAGTAAACAACATATACGTTACACATCAATTTTCAATAAAAGAAGACAGTACTCATGGTTAATGTGTTCATGATAAAACAGGTGATTATTTTGTTGAAAGATATGCCTGTTTAGGATATAAATATTCATATTTGAGATAAGTCGACTATATCACAAGTTTGATATAAGAAATGTTAACACTTCCACTGCAATCTGGATCAGTTTATCAAGAAGCCAATGACAATATGTTCTCAATAAAATATCCTTTTCAAAGCAAAAACTCTACAATTTGCCTTCCAAAAGTTACTCCAAACTAATTTGTTTCATATTTTAAAGCTTCTGTAACATGTTCCTTCCAAGTGACTAACAGTGGTTGTTTGCTTAGCTTTTGCTTAACAAATTAACAAAATTGCTTTAACTGAACGATGTAACAAAGACTATTCACAAAATATAAACTACTTCTAAACAAAACCGTCTTAAATCAATCACTGTTCTGTGTAATATACAGAGGTCACGTATCTGTTCTTTTACTTATTCTCTGAGATGTATTTGTCAATGGACTCCATGTTCGCCTGGGACAGGGTGAAAAACCTTCTAGATCTTCCAATCGGAACAGGTTCTGCAACTGGTATAATTAATTTCTTAAATGTAATCCATATTTCATCCGACTTTGATGGCCATTTCAACATGATCCTACCACGGACTGTGTGCTTTGACATGAAGGATATGAGTGCATCCGAATCATTTAGATCAATCTGTAGAACTTTGCCAACGTACCAATCATTGTCATACATGGCAGCCACCAAATCCCCTTCACAGGGCTGGAAATCCTTTGGATCTTCATTGTCAGCTTGGAATGTTGACTGATCAACTTCAACTGACTCAACCTCACGTTCTGAAGTACGACCATCTGTCACGTTATCGCACTGTGGACCTGGATATAGCCTGTGCGGTAACCACCCATTGCAAGGATTATCCCAGTTGAGGCACCCTTCACAGTAGCAAGACGTCTCACGAGTATATATCTCTCCATACAGTGTAGACTGCACAGTATGTAACTTCATTGTGCCTGGAATTGGTTTTGTCTGAATAGAGGTAATGTATTCAGCAGCTGCATCATACTGATCATGAGAGTAAAAGTAATAATGGATCAACTTTTCATTCTGGGTTGCCCATTTGAAGAAATCCTGAGCGTCTTGTATGGTTGCTTTTTCTTGCTTAATTGCTTGTGCTGCTAAACGCTTAGCTGTACCGCCGATCCCGTCACATGGACCCTTCCCATGTCCAACCTCAAAATAGTTCCACCTTGCAGATACTTTGAACAGCTCGGCATGACATGCTATGATGGTAATCATGAAGCGGTTTCGGTACTGTGAAGATGGGCTGTCAGTCCAGTAGTGAATGCAGCTGGTGTCAGGAAACATGCGTTTTATTTCAGGAATAAGTTGGTTCAGTATAGCATACACTGCAGAAGCATTGTGGTGCTTGACATCAGAAATATATGCCATGCTTCTATGA
Organism: Gigantopelta aegis; assembly: GCF_016097555.1. Classification (NCBI taxonomy): domain Eukaryota; kingdom Metazoa; phylum Mollusca; class Gastropoda; order Neomphalida; family Peltospiridae; genus Gigantopelta; species Gigantopelta aegis. The sequence continues at coordinate 95,545,885 of NC_054701.1, forward strand.
TCAATATTTTCACCATCAACTCACCACCACGGGATGAATGGTGACTGATGTGGCATTCCAATAAGCAGACTGAACCTCGTCCATCGTTTGGCATACAAAATTTTCAGAAAAATCCATTTGTATGATGACATGACCCTGTGGCAGATTTTCTTTCAACTGGCGTAATGCTTTGTACTGAGCAGCTACTCTGTCAACGTGTCTTTTGAATGCTTTGTATTACACCATCATCGTTTGAATAAACTCTTTTCCATTTACAGAAGTTCTAATAATTCTCATTTTCTTATGGCCATCTACATCAATGCTTTTCCATTCCTCATACTCAACAGTGTTGTTATTTTCCAGAACAGCCAACTTCTCGGCCATGTCTGCAATGGAAAGTGATGAACACACTGCATCAGGATTGGGAGAGATATTCAAACATAGGCTGATAAGACATTTCAGTTTCAGAGCCATGTTCTGGTGAATAATACAGAGGCACCTATTTCTTGACAGTAATGCTGTGACATGAATGTTTTGGGGTCGAATTTTGCAGAAAGCAGAGAATGAAAGCTTTATTGCAGGTTCTTCTAATACAAACTTGTCATACACGTTTTGCAAATAATCATTCAGAATGCGGACTTGCTTTTTCTTTCCATTTACTGTATTAACATCTTCCTTTCCAGGCATGCATCTACTAATATCATCTCTTTCCAAAAAAGCAACGACCTGAGCAACCAGCTCTTCTTTCATGAGAGCTTGACGAGATCGTCTGGATGTGGTTAGTATTTTAGATGTATCAACAATACTGCGACGTCGAGACGTTCCTGCAGCTTTATTCAAATGGTTGATCATTCTGTACTTTTTGAGAATCTTCCCACTAACGACCCTGTTGATAGTCAATCTGCATCGCTGGGAAGGATTTTGTTCAAATGCTGATTTTATTTCAGCTACAACACAGTTACTCAGTTGCAGTTGTTTAATAACAGACCGAGGCAAAGATCGAGGACTAATACCAGCTGTTGTGAGATCATGAGACGTTTTCGATCTTGGTGTAATAGGAAGGTTTTGATTGATTAACAGTGTTGTTTTGTCTTTGTTAATCATCTTGGATGAAAGTCTCTCGAACCTTTTCTGATATTTTTTTGATTTTTTGTTTGCAGTTAAAATCTGTTCTTTCAGTTTAGCTATTTCAGTTTTTGCTTTTCTCAGTGCCCTCGACCTTCGGGTGTTTACAGGTGACCTAACAGGAAATGGCATTCGTACTATTAACTGATCGGACTTGGATGAACGTTTGTGACCACTTGGGCCCGACATAGATAGACAATCAGATGAGCTGCTGATCTCACTAGATTGGGTAACAATCTGTGATTCAGTTTTGTGGATTTCACTTTCTCCTGATTTTCTGTTATTCTTCTCAAGTGCTTTCTTTACTCTGTATTTCTTACAATATTGTTTACTTTTGTCACAACGTACTTTCAGCTTCTTGCTGTTAAGTTGATTTGCCGGAACTCTGTATTGTTCTTGTCGGACCTTTTCTTTTTTCAGAAAACCGGTATCCTTCAGTTTTTTTTGTTCTCTGTACGATTTTTGAATTTCCGCCCGTGTTTTGGCCATTGTCAGACTGAAATGAATACAATTGCATAAAATAAGATATAGTACAAACGAAATTACATTAACTGAGTGAACACTGTCGATTAGTACATGCAATATACAAAGTGGATATATAAAAAAGCATGCGCCATATACGTTACTGCATTACAACAGATACGTTACCTTAACACCAAACTAAACTATAAGATAGCTGGTTCTATTAAGTTAACAATACAACTGCTTTTCTTTTAAGAGTACACACAATACTAAAACAAACGATATAACATGCATATATGACAAGAAATAGACACGAATTCACAACATTAAGGCATTGATTACATTTGATTTTAATTAGATTGGAAATATAACTCACCAAATGTGTTTCAACCACGATATCTTGGTTCGCAAATTTACCCGGAAGCTCTTCCAGATGACGTAATCACGCCGACGTCACTCTAGGCGATGTAAGTAGCGGGAAAATAAAATATTCTAAATGGAACTGCATTTTGATCACGTATCTGGTTATATCGTATTTGGCTATCATAATGCAATTTCAGTGAATTTTAAAAATGTATGGCCAATACATAATGTATGTCCATATATAATGAATGTCTTTGGGTAGATACGTGCAACACCACTACATAATGGATATGATCAACGTAACAATGACAAGAGTTGTAACGTATCTGTTCAAAATCTCGAGTAACTTAAAAAATACAGAAGCTCCACACTCTTAACTATATTTGTTCATTAAATTGAGGTGTTAAGTGAATGTATCATATATTGTATGAATGAATTAAGGTTTAACTTTCACACTTTGTGATCGTAACACAGTTATTCTATTCCGGTACTGTGCATTTACGCTCACAGATACGTTACAGTAACGTATCAATCCTGAAATTGCCGACAGGGGTTATCGATTTTCAATTTAAAAAACATTCCCATTAAATTAAAAGTGAATGATGTAGAAGTGTTTTACTATTATTTGACCAAGGAAATGGACATTAATTGCAGGTGCATTATGTATATTTTACATCTACAAGACCGGTTAGCGATGGCATATATGCTTGGCGACACAGTGAATTTCGCAAAATGCAGGTATTCCGTGGTGCATTGTGAACTCAATGGATGTCTAACCTAAATATAAATATATATCACAATGACAGAACAAGTATAGGTGTTGTTCGGTCAACATGGGACAAATATATTGCAAATAACATTGGACGTAGGTTAGTATGACATGAACATGGGCAATTTGCACACTTAGTGGAGAATGGGCCATCAGTGTCATTAAATTACATCTGTATATAATATAATATTTTAAGAAACTACAATGCAGATAGCATTTTATAACAAAAGTAGACCGTGGTCATGAAGGAAATCGCTAGACACATTGAATGATGGAGCAAAAGCTGGTTAGAACATTGTCATTACCATCAAGCACATATGACCTGCTCAGGCATAGGAAGGTGCCAAAAAGGGGGTGGGGGGGGGGGGGGGGGGGGCACACACATGTATAAATATATAAAAACCATCACTGCTGCTACAAAGTGGGGAGACGATCCCCCCCTCCCACCTACGCCAGTGCTAGGTCAGGGATTTTCTATTACATTTAAAACATGTTTAAGATAAGACATTGTTTAAAAAATAAAGAAAAGGTAGGATATGTTTATTTGTTTGGGGGTGGGGATCAGAACTATTTACTATGACTAAAACTCAGGACAGTCCCTTTAATTTCCGAACAGCATATGATTGTGTGCATGTAGTGAAATAATCAAAGGGAACGTGCAACTATGTAACTAAACTTTTTTTTTAGACTTCTAAAGACTGCAGACTTTGTATCACTGCGGTGTCTACAAAGTGCAGACTTTGTATCGACTGATGCCGATTTCAAATGGATACATTGCATCTTTCTCACACCAGCAATATAGGCTTAGTTTCTTACCAAAACAGTGATACTTTAAAAAAAACAAGAAAGATTTTCTGACAAATGATTACAGCTTTTGCATGACAAAATTGTGCCAAATTTTATTCCCTGCAACTACTATACCATATAGACAACTACCATACTATATAGACAACTACCATACTCCATAAACAACTACAATACCATATAGAGAACTATGATACTGCATAAACACATACTTTACCATATAGACAACTACCTTACTGCATAGACAACTATCACACCATACAGACAACTACCTTACTGCATAGACAACTACCATACTGCATAGACAACTATCACACCATATAGACAACTACCTTACTGCATAGACAACTATCACACACCATACAGACAACTACCATATGACATAGACAACTACTATACTGCATAGACAACTATCACACCATATAGACTACTATCACACCATACAGACAACTACCTTACTGCATAGACAACTATCGCACCATACAGACTACTATACTGCATAAACAATTATCACACCATACAGACAACTACCATACGACATAGACAACTACTATACTGCATAGACAACTACTATACTGCATAAACAATTATCACACCATACAGACAACTACCATACGACATAGACAACTACTATACTGCATAGACAACTACCTTACTGCATAGACAACTACCTTACTGTATAGACAACTACCTTACTGCATAGACAACTATCACACCATACAGACAACTACTATACTGCATAGACAACTATCACACCATACAGACAACTACCTTACTGCATAGACAACTATCACACCATATAGATAATACCATATTACATGGACAACTATCACACCATATAGATAATACCATATGACATGGACAACTATCACACCATATAGATAATACCATATGACATGGACAATATCACACCATATAGATAATACCATATGACCTGGACAATATCACACCATATAGATAATACCATATTACACAGACAACTATCACACCACATAGATAATACCATACGACATAGACAACTATCACACCATATACATGTAGATAATACCATATTACATGGACAACTATCACACCATATAGATAATACCATATTACATGGACAACTATCACACCATATAGATAATACCATATGACAAGGACAATATCACACCATATAGATAATACCATAAGACATGGACAACTATCACACCATATAAATAATACCATATGACGGATAATATCACACCATATAGACAACTGCCATACAACATAGACAACTACCATGTCACATAGACAACTATCACGCCACATAGACAGCTACCATGCCATATAGACAACTACTATACTACATTGACAACTACTATACTGCAAGGAGAACTATTACCGGTATACCAAGTAGAAACCTACAAAACAAGACGATGTTTATGGTTTTGACACATTCTGTTAGCATGTTACTCATTCAATTGCCTGTTATTATTACATTTGCTTTTTTATATTTTACTTTTAGCCATGATATAGTTGCACTATCATGTTTTCATAGATGCTGTAAATTTGTTCATACCAATTTAGTTGTAATGTTGTGTCATCCAGTAGTAAAGTTGTCATCGCCATAATGTGATATGTATTAATTGCACTTTTGGTGACGAAATAAGACATAAACAGAGGCAATGAATATACTGAATATATACCTAGACTGAACAGACGAGTATTATACTGAGAGAAAAACTACAACACTGCATATACAACAGTACTACTACTTTACTGAAATGCGATGTCACTGCACTTTTAATATGTTTTATAACAAAATCTTTTAATATGTTTAGAACAAAAATCTTGACGTAAACATTTATTTTTGTTACTACATGACAGTGTGATTTTGACAATAAATGTTAAATGTTAACCTAGTCTTTATTGCTACTGGTTGCTGGTTTTAATGCATTAAAGAGAAGCTGATTGTACAGATACTCTTGGAAGAAAAAAAACCCTCAGCAAATTTCAAAATATGACTATTTGGTGCTGAAAGGTTCTTTTTGTATTTATTTCCCACACATACTGCCACAACACAGGCTACTGTTACTACACAACACCAAGGGATCTAGTATATGCACTTTCCCATACACCAAGCAGCACATACCACAGTCTTTGATGTACCAGTCATGTAGTATTAGTTGGGATGAGAAAAAACCCCAGTAGGGTCCAATATACAAAGCTGTTCATACAGCGTGTAAAGCGGTTCATACAGCGTGTAAAGCGGTTCATACAGCGTGTAAAGCTGTTCATACAGTGTAAAGCGGTTCATACAGTGTAAAGCGGTTCATACAGTGTGTAAAGCGGTTCATACAGTGTAAAGCTGTTCATACAGTGTGTAAAGCTGTTCATACAGCGTGTAAAGCTGTTCATACAGTGTGTAAAGCGGTTCATACAGCGTGTGTAAAGCTGTTCATACAGTGTAAAGCGGTTCATACAGTGTGTAAAGCGGTTCATGCTGTGTGTAAAGCGGTTCATGCTGTGTGTAAAGTGGTTCATGCTGTGTGTAAAGTGGTTCATGCAGTGTGTAAAACGGTTCATGCAGTGTGTAAAGTGGTTCATGCTGTGTGTAAAGCGGTTCATGCAGTGTGTAAAGTGGTTCATGCAGTGTGTAAAGTGGTTCATGCAGTGTGTAAAGCTGTGTAAAGTGGTTCATACAGTGTGTAAAGCGGTTCATACAGCGTGTAAAGCGGTTCATGCAGTGTGTAAAGCGGTTCATACAGTGTGTAAAGCTGTGTAAAGCGGTTCATACAGTGTGTAAAGCTGTGTCAAGCGGTTCATGCAGTGTGTAAAGTGGTTCATACAGTGCGTAAAGCGGTTCATACAGTGTGTAAAGCTGTGTAAAGCGGTTCATGCAGTGTGTAAAGCGGTTCATGCAGTGTGTAAAGCGGTTCATGCAGTGTGTAAAGCAGTTCATACAGTGTGTAAAGCGGTTCATGCAGTGTGTAAAGTGGTTCATGCAGTGTGTAAAGTGGTTCATACAGTGTGTAAAGCAGTTCATGCAGTGTGTAAAGTGGTTCATACAGTGTGTAAAGCGGTTCATGCAGTGTGTAAAGCGGTTCATGCAGTGTGTAAAGCGGTTCATGCAGTGTGTAAAGCGGTTCATGCAGTGTGTAAAGCGGTTCATGCAGTGTGTAAAGCGGTTCATGCAGTGTGTAAAGCGGTTCATACAGTGTTTAAAGCGGTTCATACAGTGTGTAAAGCTGTGTAAAGCGGTTCATGCAGTGTGTAAAACGGTTCATACAGTGTGTAAAGTGGTTCATACAGTGTGTAAAGCGGTTCATGCAGTGTGTAAAGTGGTTCATGCAGTGTGTAAAGTGGTTCATGCAGTGTGTAAAGCGGTTCATGCAGTGTGTAAAGTGGTTCATGCAGTGTGTAAAGCGGTTCATGCAGTGTGTAAAGTGGTTCATACAGTGTGTAAAGCGTTCATACAGTGTGTAAAGCTGTGTAAAGCGGTTCATGCAGTGTGTAAAGTGGTTCATACAGTGTGTAAAGCGTTCATACAGTGTGTAAAGCTGTGTAAAGCGGTTCATGCAGTGTGTAAAGTGGTTCATACAGTGTGTAAAGCTGTGTAAAGCGGTTCATGCAGTGTGTAAAGTGGTTCATGCAGTGTAAAGCGGTTCATGCAGTGTGTAAAGTGGTTCATACAGTGTGTAAAGCGGTTCATACAGTGTGTAAAGCAGTTCATGCAGTGTGTAAAGTGGTTCATACAGTGTGTAAAGCGGTTCATACAGTGTGTAAAGCGGTTCATGCAGTGTGTAAAGCAGTTCATGCAGTGTGTAAAGTGGTTCATACAGTGTGTAAAGCGGTTCATACAGTGTGTAAAGCAGTTCATGCAGTGTGTAAAGTGGTTCATACAGTGTGTAAAGCGGTTCATGCAGTGTGTAAAGCAGTTCATGCAGTGTGTAAAGTGGTTCATACAGTGTGTAAAGCGGTTCATACAGTGTGTAAAGCTGTGTAAAGCAGTTCATGCAGTGTGTAAAGTGGTTCATACAGTGTGTAAAGCGGTTCATACAGTGTGTAAAGCTGTGTAAAGCGGTTCATGCAGTATGTAAAGTGGTTCATACAGTGTAAAGCGGTTCATACAGTGTGTAAAGCGGTTCATGCAGTGTGTAAAGCGGTTCATGCAGTGTGTAAAGTGGTTCATGCAGTGTGTAAAGTGGTTCATACAGTATGTAAAGTGGTTCATACAGTGTGTAAAGCTGTGTAAAGCGGTTCATGCAGTGTGTAAAGTGGTTCATATAGTGTGTAAAGCGGTTCATACAGTGTGTAAAGCTGTTCATACAGTGTGTAAAGCGGTTCATACAGTGTGTAAAGCTGTTCATGCAGTGTGTAAAGTGGTTCATACAGTGTGTAAAGTGGTTCATGCAGTGTGTAAAGCGGTTCATACAGTGTGTAAAGCTGTGTAAAGCAGTTCATGCAGTATGTAAAGTGGTTCATACAGTGTGTAAAGCGGTTCATACAGTGTGTAAAGCTGTGTAAAGCGGTTCATGCAGTGTGTAAAGTGGTTCATGCAGTGTGTAAAGTGGTTCATGCAGTATGTAAAGTGGTTCATACAGTGTGTAAAGCGGTTCATACAGTGTGTAAAGCTGTTCATGCAGTGTGTAAAGTGGTTCATACAGTGTGTAAAGTGGTTCATGCAGTGTGTAAAGCAGTTCATACAGTGTGTAAAGTGGTTCATGCAGCGTGTAAAGCGGTTCATGCAGCGTGTAAAGCGGTTCATGCAGTGTGTAAAGCTGTGTAAAGTGGTTCATGCAGTGTGTAAAGTGGTTCATACAGTGTGTAAAGCGGTTCATACAGTGTGTAAAGCTGTGTAAAGCGGTTCATACAGCGTGTAAAGTGGTTCATACAGTGTGTAAAGCTGTTCATGTAGTGTGTAAAGCGGTTCATGCAGTGTGTAAAGCGGTTTTGTGCTTCATACTTTTACTTTTGTAAACATAAAAAATTATCATGTTCAATTCTTAATTCTATTTAACACAATACTAAATACACAAATGTTCATAAACTAAAGTCTTTTCTGTTAAAAAGGATGTGTATCCACTACATAAACTAAGTGTATATTAAATGTATTTTAAAATGTGTAACATGTCTGGTAAAATTAACATTCAATTTAAAAATAATAACAATAGCATTAATATTAATTAACATGATACCTATAGGCCGGGCCTTCTTTAATTATGGAGTCAACCGAGTTTCTGTTACCGTATTACTTTACCCCTTAAAGTAATGTGAAGAACCAGTCAACTATATTATGAAATGAGCCTAAACTAATGTGCAATATATGATGCCAGTGTTGGCTAACGCTAATGCACCACTAACAATTATATGACATTAAACAAGCTTCCATTTCGTATCATATTTATGTCCTGAGTGAAATAATTAGTTGTCATGAGCTTTAGCGAGTGACAATGAAAATTATTTCATGAGGGACATGAAACGAAACGGTAGTGAGTCCAACATCCTTAATTTATATCGCTCAACTTGTTTGGTTGACATTCTGGTAAGGTGATAGTGTGCCAATTGTATAACATCTCATCCGATGTTCTAGTGGGACGCAACACCAAGATATGTTTTAACCATACAGGTAATAAAACTAGATTTGTGAGTCAAACCAGCAAATACACTGTGACAGAATGGAAAACAGACGAGGGTCACCTCCTAAACATAATTAACCTGACAAGTTAAACACAAAATACATCAGACAGCCCAGTGGTAAAGCACTCACTCGATGTGAGGTCAGTGTGGGATCGATCCCTGTTGGTGGGCCCATTGGGCTATTTCTCATTCTAACCAGTGCGCCACGACTGGTATATCAAAGGCCGCGGTATGTGCTATCCTGTCTGTGGGATGGTGCATATAAAAGATCCCTTGCTGCATTAGGAAAAATGTAGCGGGTTTCCTCTGATGACTGTATGTGAGAATTACCAAATGTTTGATATCCAATAACAGATGATTAATTAATCAATGTGCTCCAGTGGTGACGTTAAACAAAACCAACTTTATTTACATGAGACAGACAGCAAATAATTAATGTAATTAACCTTACAAAATGAACAAGCAGTAGCGCTGCGGTACACATATTATGATCTTGATGCATAGTTCTATTAAAAAGAATAATAGCAAACAAACAGTGAATAACGAGAACATAACAATGCCACTATCACCGAAAAGAGTAAAACAACAAATAAATTATACACGTAGTTTTATTTTAAACAAACAGTTCTTCTAGAAATAATAGATAAAAATAAAAGCGATTATGCAGAATTCAAGCAACATGTTGCAGTCTCTGTGCATATTTTAGATAAAGTAATACCGTACAGTGATAAACACCTGCAAAGAATATAAACTATAAGTACATGTATAGCATGCACATATTGCAATTTTCTACTAAATTAAAAGTTTTCTGCAACCCACATCAAAATGTATCAAAAGTATTCATTCAGATTTTTAAACATGTCTAATATGTTGACTTTGTTAAAGTTCTATGTCGCTAACATTGCACTTTTTTGGATTTCACTGAATTTTAAGATGGCTAAAATTTTACGATTTACAGTATCCATTGTTTTACCCGAAATTCTTGTTTCAATACCATCCTGGCATAAATTCCTCATATTAAAAGCTAGAAATTCTTGTTTCAATCCCATCCTGGCATTTCCTCATATTAAAAGCTAGAAATTCTTGTTTCAATACCATCCTAGCATAAATTCCTCATATTAAAAGCTAGAAATTCTTGTTTCAATACCATCCTGGCATTTCCTTATATTAAAAGCTAGAAATTCTTGTTTCAATACCATCCTGGCATAAATTCCTTATATTAAAAGCTAGAAACTCTTGTTTCAATCCCATCCTGGCATTTCCTCATTAACAGCTAGAAATTCTTGTTTCAATACCATCCTGGCATTTCCTCATATTAAAAGCTAGAAATTCTTGTTTCAATCCCATCCTGGCATTTCCTCATATTAAAAGCTAGAAATTCTTGTTTCAATACCATCCTGGCATAAATTCCTCATATTAAAAGCTAGAAACTCTTGTTTCAATCCCATCCTGGCATTTCCTCATTAACAGCTAGAAATTCTTGTTTCAATACCATCCTGGCATTTCCTCATATTAAAAGCTATTAATTCTTGACATATCTTGGGTTATTATTCCCAGGAAATCTCGAGATATCCCAAGGCAATTCGGTAGAGACATAATTCAACAAACAGAGTTAAACTGTTTTTGTTTCAAATAGAGACGAAGTAATACGTTTGCGTGTACTGTAAACATATCATGTAACTAATGCATACACTGTAAGCAGCGAGTAAATAGAGACATTAATTTCTTTAATTACCTGCAGATCTAGGGTTAGTGGCACACACATGTATATATTTGATATTTCCAAATAAAATCTACACATTACTACAAAATAATGAACTTCTGATAATAAATAATTATTAAAACAGCTTGACTTAATCTGGTTATTGCTATTTTCTGTAACTTAAAAACTAATTAGTCCCAGATCATAATGCTGTAGTTTCAATCTGTTAAAAAGTAATTTTACATAATGTAGTGTTTTCCCTAGCTTGTTTTAGCATGGTGTAGCACCATGCCTCAGTAGTCTAGCACCATCTAGCCTTAATCAGCACCATGCTGCCCTGAGATTAAACAAGCCTTTTTCAGTAATTAATTCTAAAATTGCCTTTATAAAATACCCAAAAAGATATTACTAATTAATAAAATATACCTTTTATATAATTTGCCATTCATTTATTAAAGCAATCACATAAATTACAGTAATGTTTATTTCAATTAATGTTTTTGTATTTTTACCAAATGGTTACACTGAATGGTTATAGTGTCAATGGCTATAACGTGGAATGGTTAGTGTCAAACACTGAATGGTTATAGTGTCAAATGGTTACTATGAATGGTTATAATGTGAAATGGTTACACTGAATGGTTATAGTGTCAAATAATTACACTGAATGGTTATAGTGTCAAATGGTTACTATGAATGGTTATAGTGTCAAATAGTTATACTGTGAATGGTTATAGTGTCAAATGGTTACTATGAATGGTTATAGTGTCAAATAGTTACACTGTGAATGGTTATAGTGTCAAATGGTTACTATGAATGGTTATAGTGTCAAATAGTTACACTGTGAATGGTTATAGTGTCAGATAGTTACACTGAATGATTATAGTGTCAAATGGTTACTGTGAAATGGTTATAGTGTCAAATGGTTACCGTGAAATGGTTATAGTGTCAAATGGTTACCGTGAAATGGTTATAGTGTCAAATGGTTACCGTGAAATGGGTACAGCATGCAACAATTTCTATTAGACTGGTATAATTAAGTACACTTCTTGAGTCAGTCTATACAGTTGTGATTTCTTGTTTTTGCTATATTTGATTAATTGCATGTAAGATCAATTAAAAGTCAGTAATAAGAATACAAACTACAATAGGAATGTGAGAACACAGCATAAATAAGTAACACCTGAAAGCATATATAGAATGTAAAAGTTATGATAATGTAAAATGATCATCTCAAAAAATCCTCATAACATTTGATAAAAGCTAATTTGTAAATCATCATATTTGATTAGACACAGTTATTTAAAGACAAGGCTACACAGGAGTTGACCTACTAAAGGAAGGGTCACACAGGAGATGACCTAAAGGATGGAACATGCACATTGTGACACAGCTGACCTACTAAAGGCATGGTCACACAGATTACTGGACTTGAAGTATACACTCTATGTAGTATACACTCTATGTACAATCCTCTTCAGCTAACTCTCACTAACTTCCAAAATAGTCAGCATTACATATATGTCAAATAAAAAATAAAAATACTAAAAATTCTGATTGAATATTTTATGGCCTGAACGACTCAGATTAATTGACATTTAATTATGAAGTGTTCACACCTAACGTTTTTCAGGTTCTCCACCATTAATCCATGACTGTGTACAAAGCAAGTGTCCCCTACTATTTTTACAAGACGACATCAATTTATCAACCAAGACAATGACCGGGTAAAGTCAGGCTAATCAATGCAAAGTTTTTAATAACTACGCTAAAGACTGATATACCAAAAATATTGATAACAAGTGTGATATTAAGTCTAATTGCAATATATTTCAAATATTTTCAAGCAGTATTTTGGTGAGCCATTTGTTGGTCAACTACCATATAATCTTGCCTTTAAAACAGTTTGATATCTAACATAAGCCAGTAGACAGTAAAAAGACTTACTTTGATATCTAACATAAGCCAGTACAGTTAAAAGACTTACTTTGATATCTAACATAAGCCAGTAGACAGTAAAAATACCTACTTTGATAACTAACATAAGCCAGTACAGTAAAAAGACTTACTTTGATATCTAACATAAGCCAGTACAGTTAAAAGACTTACTTTGATATCTAACATAAGCCAGTACAGTTAAAAGACTTACTTTGATATCAAACATAAGCCAGTACAGTTAAAAGACTTACTTTGATATCTAACATAAGCCAGTAGACAGTAAAAAGACTTACTTTGATATGTAACATAAGCCAGTGCAGTTAAAAGACTTACTTTGATATGTAACATAAGCCAGTACAGTTAAAAGACTTACTTTGATATCTAACATAAGCCAGTACAGTTAAAAGACTTACTCTGATATTCAACAAAAACCAGTAGACAGTAAAATAAGAGAGAATTTGATATTCAACATAAACCAGTTGACAGTAAGATAAGAGATAATTTGATATTCAACATAAACCAGTAGACAGTAAGATAAGAGATAATTTGATATTCAACATAAACCAGTTGACAGTAAGATAAGAGATAATTTGATATTCAACATACTGTGAAATCACTTTGATTCATGGTTGTTTAATTTTTGTGTAATTCATGTCCTAGTGAACTTAACAAATTTAAGAACACAACAGAAATATACCACATGTATACTGATAATAAAAATGGACGATACATTCTAGAACCACAAATTTAAGTACCCAACAAAATGTATTTTATAGCCAAACCACAAACACTTAGACCCATGAAAATAAAGGATTTCACAGTAAACAGTGATGTAGCGGTTAACTAAATATGTAAATCAATACAACAATTTGGAGTGTATGATAAATACTGGTATATAATGTACAAAGTACATGCATAAATTACATATTTAAATGATATGAGGGAAACAAGCAAATATTGCTTCATGTAAAATCATAATCTACATATTAAACAGGTTCATTAAAATGGAATACAAACATGATTATATAAACCACCTGCATTTCATACATATATATTATGTAATTACTATATATATCAAGTTAATGTACACTGACATAAACTGATGGAAAGAAATAAGTGAACATGTGACATACGAGACCAAACTGAATTCACTACTACAGTACCGTAGTTATGTCTGTGTACAATACACACTACTACAGTACCGTAGTTATGTCTGTATACAATACACACTATTACAGTACGTAGTTATGTCTGTATACAATACACACTACTACAGTACCATAGTTATGTCTGTATACAATACACACTACTACAGTACGTAGGTTTGTCTGTGTACAATACACACTACTACAGTACGTAGTTATGTCTATGTACAATACACACTACTACAGTACGTAGTTATGTCTGTATACAATACACACTACTACAGTACCGTAGTTATGTCTGTGTACAATACACACTACTACAGTACCGTAGTTATGTCTGTGTACAATACACACTACTACAGTACCGTAGTTATGTCTGTATACAATACACACTATTACAGTACGTAGTTATGTCTGTATACAATACACACTACTACAGTACCATAGTTATGTCTGTATACAATACACACTACTACAGTACGTAGGTTTGTCTGTGTACAATACACACTACTACAGTACGTAGTTATGTCTATGTACAATACACACTACTACAGTACGTAGTTATGTCTGTATACAATACACACTACTACAGTATTACAGTATGTAGTTATGTCTGTGTACAATACACACTACTACAGTACGTAGTTATGTCTGTATACAATGCACACTACTACAGTACGTAGGTTTATGTCTGTGTACAATACACACTACTACAGTACCGTAGTTATGTCTGTGTACAATACACACTACTACAGTACCATAGTTATGTCTGTATACAATACACACTACTACAGTACGTAGGTTTGTCTGTGTACAATACACACTACTACAGTACCATAGTTATGTCTGTATACAATACACAGTTCTGATGTGGAATTGCAGTCCTCTTGTCTTGACTGCCAGTAAAGGTATTAAGGTTCAAGTATCAATCAATTTGTCGTTACTGTTTACGTGTTGCCTTATTTCTTTCTATCAATATATGTATCAAAATTCTAGATAGATGTAACGACCATTTAGGAGATATAAAATAAATACAAATCTAAATACAAGGACAAAGTGAATACAATGGAATTTCAGTACTTCCAATAAGTACGCCATCACAACCCCAGAAACATTACAACGGCTATAACATCTTTAAATACATTAACCATATCAGGTGTATATTATCACAAGCCCAGATATATTACAAAGACTATAATGTCTTTAAATATATTAACCATACCAGGTTTAGTTTATATTATCACAACCCCAGATATATTACAAAGGCTATACTATCTTTAAACAGGTGTATATTATCGAAACTTGAGTACATCAGTATGTAGCATACACTGGCCATCACAACCCAGGATACGAAGGCCATTCTTGCATGATTAATACAATCGATGGTTATATAAAATAAATTAGTTAACTACTGATCTAATACTGTATGTCACAGATTTATTGCACACTGAAAACATTTGGCAATCAAGCGAGAAGAAGAATAGGTAGAAAATGACATTATATAACTAGACAAACCGTCCTGCCAAACTAGAGCTAACAGGTGACAAGTAGTGTAACATCTAGTTCACATGCAAGAGACTTCTCAAACAGATTGCTCTCCCTTGTCACACTTGTTCAACACACTTGTCAAAGATTAACTAATACTTACTCTAAAACTCAACAATGGTTTTGTTGTGAACACATACTGCTTTCCTATGCTACAAAATATTATGATGATGTCTTAATGACAAACACATATTCTTAAAATATGTCAAATGAGAAAAGGAAATTGTGTTGACATAATTCACAGAATGCTATTGGGTAATATTACGCCATCATATCCGTGCAGTAGGTTTGAAACCTGCCAACTGACACTTTTTGTTTTTAAATATTCTGCATAACACTCTGGTTGGTTAAATACAGATCACATGATATGAAATGAAAGGAATATATTTACGGACACCTCAGCACATGTGAAACAACTGTTGTTTGGTGTCTAGCATGTGCTTTCATGTCATGTCTCCTGTGAATACAGGTCATATTAACCCTACCAACTCAGTCACACGGATGTAAATTTGTTAATCATGTAAAACAAAATATTACCTTTAAACAATTCTCTACATTTTACAAATTTCAGTAAATTTAGTTTGTTTTCATTTTTCCAACAGCTGATGACAAACGTTTTGAAAATGCAATTTTTTTTTCTTTTATTATATTCCAAGAATGTAATTTCATGCAGTCAAAGCTGGCTCACACATTCATTCATCTTTCTCATCTA
Organism: Gigantopelta aegis; assembly: GCF_016097555.1. Taxonomy (NCBI): domain Eukaryota; kingdom Metazoa; phylum Mollusca; class Gastropoda; order Neomphalida; family Peltospiridae; genus Gigantopelta; species Gigantopelta aegis. Next base: position 95,562,030 of record NC_054701.1, read on the forward strand.
CCATTCTCATTATCTTAATATATTTTTTTTTCTCCAATATCAAAATGATTTAAATATGTTTCGACCATTTCTGTCAGTTTCCGCCAACTCTGTCTTCTGAGCTGTCCACACCATCGCCTGCCTGTCTCAACTTACTCCATGGGTGCAGTCTCCATGTACTTCCCTGCACCCACCTGGCATCCTTGTTCTCTACTGCTAATAAAGCTGGTCTGACCCACGGCACTAACTAATGACCGCCGGTAGTTGGGGTGCATAGCAGGTGGTTACAAGTGCCTCTTAACAACCTACTGAACACTACAAAGTGGTCAGACTAAGCCAACAGCTAAAAGCTGATGGGGGAATTACAGGTGTGTGGCATGGATAGCCACAAGAGACAAGCACCTGTCACGGTGGGAGAGATCAGGACTGGGATGTGGAGGTGGACAGCAAAAGAAGTTGAAAGATGGGAGGAGTTGCCAGATCTGGAAGAAATGAGATGGAATTCAAGCAATGGGATAAAAAAAAAAAAAAAAAATCTTTTTAGTATTATTAAAGAAACTGTCTCTGTGTTTAATTATCATTTAATTAAATTTTATCTTATTATAATCCAATTCATTTAATGCCATCTTCAGTGTCCAGAAATATTTACACAAACTGAACACAAAAATGATTACTTTTGGAAGTATTCATAAGATTCATTGGCAGATGTAACACGAAGGAAAAACATGCTTAATGTTGGTAGTACTTCTATACTGTCACGGCCAACTTCACACACAGAATTACTAGTTTCAATGAAGGGTACACTAATACTTTCTGACACGAGTCTCAAGAAAATCAATCCTTGGAGCGAGCTTTAGTGAGCTCTGGGGATTGATTTTCTTGAGACGAGTGTCAGAAAAACATCTACAAAAAGACGAGTGCCGGAAATATTTTCTAGTTCAATCAGTATTATAATTTTAGTGTAATTATTGTTAAAATCACTCCATTTTATTTTTGAACAGTGATGTCACTCCTTTCCTGCGCTGATAAATATTACTGTACGAAAAGAAATACATGCAGTGTTACATATTACATAATGTCATGTATTACCTTGCTGACAGAATGACGTAAACAACAGGTAGCAATGACCAGCTACCTCCTGAATGACACCGCCAATGAAAAAGGTGCATTACTATGTAGGGACATGTGCCAGATGGTTTCCCTAGCATGGTTTTCTAGCACCTTTCTACCATATAACTGAACTAGAATACTTTTAGTAGACGAGACCACGTTGTCTTGCTAAGTCAGAGAGACAAGTTGTCTGGCATTCCAAGGCCAGGTGAGAACGACTCTATCACTGGATTCAGCTGATAAATCCCATCATGGTCTTCAGTTTTCCAATCACAGAATCAATGTCTGATCGGTCGACTAGGTTTGTAGCAACGTTCTCAAGATGACGTTTACACTCGCAACAAAAGTTTGGATCTGTAAAAAACAAGAAGAAATATTCCACAACAAAGCTATCAATAATTAAGTTTAAAGATGAGAAAAAACCTTCAAGATTAAGTATTTAATTAAGTGTGATAAATTTCTTCGCTCATTTGAAATCCAAGATGACCACCATAATAATTTATCTCTGATAGTATTATGATTATGTGATCTACTCTACTACTAGAGTTATTCCATACAGAATTTGTTTCATGGGAGTACTGTCCTAATAGCAAAAACATGCAAATAAGCTAAATTAAGCAATTTAATTTAATGTTTATATATGACAAAAGTCTTTAAAAAATTATAAAACCTTAATAAAATTTGCATATATCAACCACTTAAAAAAAAATTCTAACAAAAATATGAAAAACAAAAACTACACTACATTCTTCAGTTGATCAGTGATTATAATAAAGGCTATCAGTCTGAAGACAATCAGCAGGTACAGGGTACATACCCCAGTACCGGCCCCACACAGCATGGGTTGTAATGCATTAATAGAGGTATACGGCCATTAACCCATCTTCTTTCCTTCCCAACTATTAACAGGTAATCAATAACGCACTGTCCTGGATTGATAACACAATTAGCTGAGGTGTATTGCCAAGACAGCATGCTTGAACCGTAACGTGATATACGCACAAAAATCTGGATAAAATTAATAAAAACTGCTTAACATCAAATATTAATCTTACAAGACCAGTTAATTAATAGAGTATGCATCGAAGGTTGACAAAGTGACAGTGAGGTGAAGTCTTACCCGACACAATTGTTTTGAGAGCAACGTCATCAAGGATGTTAGTGAGGAAGGCGAATGTCAGACGTAAACAGAACGGTCGGAGCGATTCATTGAGATTCTTAGCAACACCGACCAGTATCTTCTGTACAACATCGGGGGCAACCTGTGACCTGGTCAACCATAAATATGTAGATAGATCATATAATACACTTCTTTCAAATTTTAATTTAGGATCATTAAATGTATAATATAATTTATTATCTGTTAAGCTATCGTTATAATTATTATACTTTCCAAGAACATGATACTGATAATCAGTTTATTGTGGTATGTGTTTATCTTACCTAAACAGTATTGCATTCATAAGATTGATTAGTTTGTTTTTGTTTAAACCACTGGAGCACATTGATTAATTAATCATTGGCCATTGGATGTTAAACATTTGGTAATTCTGACACATAGTAATCAGAGGAAACCCACTACATTTCTCCTAATGCAGCAAGGCATCTTTTATATGCACTTTCACACAGACAGGAAAACACATGCCATGGCTATGTCCAGTTGTGGTGCACTGGTTGGATGAGAAAAAAACCCAATCAGCTGAATAGATCCACCAAGGTGGTTCGATCCTGCGATGCAAGCACCTCAAGCAAGCCCTCAATCCTGAGCTAACTTCCGCCCCTCACATTGATTACATGATGGAGGTCTAACCTATATCGCACTGCATCAATCAGACTGATACGATTGAGTGTAACCGATATCGCACTGCATCAATCAGACTGATACGACTGAGTGTAACCGATATCGCACTGCATCAATCAGACTGATACGACAGTGTAACCGATATCGCACTGTGTCAATCAGACTGATATGATTGAGTCTAACCTATATCGCACTGCATCAATCAGACTCATATGATTGAGTGTAACCGATATCGCACTGTGTCGATAGGACTGAGTCTAACCTATATCGCACTGCATCAACCAGACTGATATGATTGAGTCTAACCTATATCGCACTGCATCAATCAGACTGATATGATTGAGTCTAACCTATATCGCACTGCATCAATCAGACTCATATGATTGAGTATAACCGATATCGCACTGTGTCGATAGGACTCGCACTGTGTCGATAGGACCGAGTCTAACCTATATCGCACTGCATCAATCAGACTGATATGATTGAGTCTAACCTATATCGCACTGCATCAATAAGACTGATACGATCGAGTCTAACCTATATCGCACTGCATCAACCAGACTGATATGATTGAGTCTAACCTATATCGCACTGCATCAATAAGACTGATACGATTGAGTCTAACCTATATCACACTGCATCAATAAGACTGATACGATCGAGTCTAACCTATATCGCACTGCATCAATCAGACTGATATGATTGAGTGTAACCTATATCGCACTGTGTCGATAGGACTGAGTCTAACCTATATCGCACTGCATCAATAAGACTGATACGATTGAGTCTAACCTACATCGCACCGCATCAATAAGACTGATACGATTGAGTCTAACCTATATCGCACTGCATCAATAAGACTGATATGAATGAGTCTAACCTATATCACACTGCATCAATAAGACTGATTCGATTGACTCTAACCTATATCGCACTGCATCAATAAGACTGATACGATTGAGTCTAACCTACATCGTACTGTGTCAATAAGACTGATATGATTGAGTCTAACCTATACCACACTGCATTAATAAAACTGATTCGATTGAGTCTAACCTATATCACACTGCGTCAATAAGACTGATATGACTGAGTCTAACCTATATCGGAATGCGTCAATAAGACTGATACGACAGAGTCTAACCTACATGTATATTGTACTGCATCAATAAGACTGATATGACTGACTCTAACCTATATCAGACTGCTTCAATAAGATTATACGACTGAGTCTAACCTATATCGGACTGCGTCAATAAGACTGATGGCCGTGCTAGGGTCGAGGTCCATCAAGGAGAGTTCAGGTTTGTACTGTTTGATGACGAACTGCCGCAGGGCGGTGGACAGGTGCTCCTCCTCCAGTACGTCTGTCAATGGCCGGTCGAGGATCCGGTACGCACGGTTGTCTTCGTCTCGCAGAGCCAGTGAACACACGCGACACACGATCTGAAACAGGCCATTGGAACCATGTCTTACATTGGGTGTTTCCATTTAAACAATAAACTGTAATTTGGAACTCAAATCTAATGATTTAAACATACTGTGAAACTATAGAGGCATTTGAAGAATATTAAGAGATTAAACACTTTGAACAAAAAAAGGTTTGTAATATTTTACTGATACTTACAGGATTTGGAATCAAAGAACAGAATACATGTACCTGATTCAGCTAACAATGGACTGGGGGGGGGGGGGGGGATTGATCAGGGTTGGTGAAATTTGGTCTGGGTTGGTGAAATGTGATCTGGGTTGGTGAAATTTAATCTGGGTTGGTGAAATCTAATCTGGGTTGAGCCTGGACAGTTGTGAGTGCTAGGCAAGAGTGAGTCAAAGGCTACTTTTAGATGGGTGGCATGCTCCTCAATATTTTTAATTATAGAATCAGATGTTCTTAATTATAATTTGGTTTATTTGGTATCAGCTTTACTAAGTTTTAAAGGATATTTAGGATGTTTGGAAATGCTTAAATTGACTGACAATGCTGGGAGCAATTTTGCTGTAAAGTTAAAATGCTGTCGATGTCACCTTTAAGTAAATTTAGAGTTTGCCAAACGTCATCTACCTGAGCCTTCATCAGCCTGATGAGGAAGTTCACTTCGACCGACGAGCAGTCCGAGAGGTCTTCGGCATGGTTCAGCGAATCCACGAACACCAGTTGACCGCCAACTGTCTCAACACTGACCGGTCTGGACGAACCACCACAGACGGGATTCACAACTTCACCAGAGTTCTGTCTACTGTCAGTTTCATCTACGTCCAGTGGATCGCATGTAGCACTGTTTGATTGCGTCATGCTGTTGTGTTCCGTCAATTCTGTATTGGGCTGTTGACTACTGACAAGAGCGTGAACGATGTCTATTTCATCATACAGTCGAACATTACTATCTGAACATTGCTTATCATCACCAATGTCTCTTTCATCATACAGCTGAACGTTCTTGTCTAAACATTGCTTGTCGTCACCAATATCGTTACTTTTCATTTCAAGTATTGGGTTTATTTCACCTATTTTACCATCAACTTTAGATAAATCTATCATGTGATTGTGTTTGCTTTCAACATTTACTTCAAAATAAATGGGATTGTCAAAAGCAATTTGTGATTTTGTCTCCTTAACAGAACTCGGTTTAGTAGGACTGTCATCCACCTTGCTTTCTTCACTGCTGCTTTTCAAACGTTCAGCAGAATCACCGTTATTCACATTTTTTTCATTTTCAGTTAAAAAACGTTTGGTAAAATCATCCTCCATCTTCTTTTTCTCACTATTAGTTACCAAAGGATTAGAACAATCATCTTCCATTTTGTTTTCCTCATTGCTAGTTACTGAGGTTTTAGTAGAATGTTCGCTACTATCAGTCAATGAATGTTGTGTTGACCCCGCCTCCACCCTGTGTTCATCACTGTCAGTGAGTGACGATGAGTCAGAATCGTACACCCCGGGCGCTCGGTCATCATCAAAGAACACCCGTCTCTCGGGCTGTCGCAGGTTCTCGAACGACCGAGACTTCTTGAGGATTCCCTCAGCTGGAATCTCGCTGTTCGACACCGCAGAAGAATTATCTAGTTCTTGTACAGACTCAAACCACTTGGCCTTCTTCTGTCTGATACAAAACCAACATAATATATACAAGTAACATATTGTGTGTATGGTGTAGTTTTCAGTGCTGGGTATTCGTCATTGTGTGTATGGTGTAGTTTACAGTGCTGGGTATTCGTCATTGTGTGTATGGTGTAGTTTACAGTGCTGGGTATTCATCAGTGTGTATGGTGTAGTTTACAGTGCTGGGTATTCATCAGTGTGTGTATGGTGTAGTTTACAGTGCTGGGTATTCATCAGTGTGTATGGTGTAGTTTACAGTGCTGGGTATTCATCATTGTGTGTATGGTGTAGTTTACAGTGCTGGGTATTCATCATTGTGTGTATGGTGTAGTTTACAGTGCTGGGTATTCATCAGTGTGTATGGTGTAGTTTTCAGTGCTGGGTATTCGTCATTGTGTGTATGGTGTAGTTTACAGTGCTGGGTATTCGTCATTGTGTGTATGGTGTAGTTTTCAGTGCTGGGTATTCGTCATTGTGTGTATGGTGTAGTTTTCAGTGCTGGGTATTCGTCATTGTGTGTATGGTGTAGTTTTCAGTGCTGGGTATTCGTCATTGTGTGTATGGTGTAGTTTTCAGTGCTGGGTATTCGTCATTGTGTGTATGGTGTAGTTTTCAGTGCTGGGTATTCGTCATTGTGTGTATGGTGTAGTTTTCAGTGCTGGGTATTCGTCTTTGTGTGTATGGTGTAGTTTACAGTGCTGGGTATTCGTCATTGTGTGTATGGTGTAGTTTACAGTGCTGGGTATTCATCATTGTGTGTATGGTGTAGTTTACAGTGCTGGGTATTCATCATTGTGTGTATGGTGTAGTTTACAGTGCTGGGTATTCATCATTGTGTGTATGGTGTAGTTTACAGTGCTGGGTATTCATCATTGTGTGTATGGTGTAGTTTACAGTGCTGGGTATTCATCATTGTGTGTATGGTGTAGTTTTCAGTGCTGGGTATTCATCATTGTGTGTATGGTGTAGTTTTCAGTGCTGGGTATTCATCATTGTGTGTATGGTGTAGTTTACAGTGCTGGGTATTCATCATTGTGTGTATGGTGTAGTTTTCAGTGCTGGGTATTCATCATTGTGTGTATGGTGTAGTTTTCAGTGCTGGGTATTCATCATTGTGTGTATGGTGTAGTTTACAGTGCTGGGTATTCATCATTGTGTGTATGGTGTAGTTTTCAGTGCTGGGTATTCATCATTGTGTGTATGGTGTAGTTTACAGTGCTGGGTATTCATCATTGTGTGTATGGTGTAGTTTACAGTGCTGGGTATTCATCATTGTGTGTATGGTGTAGTTTACAGTGCTGGGTATTCATCATTGTGTGTATGGTGTAGTTTACAGTGCTGGGTATTCATCATTGTGTGTATGGTGTAGTTTTCAGTGCTGGGTATTCATCATTGTGTGTATGGTGTAGTTTACAGTGCTGGGTACTCATCATTGTGTGTATGGTGTAGTTTACAGTGCTGGGTATTCATCATTTTGTGTATGGTGTAGTTTTCAGTGCTGAGTATTCATCATTAATGATGCCAAGCAAAATAATGATTTCAGTGAAGGTGAATAAAACCAATAGAGATAACTTAAAACAATTTAGTAACTCAAATCTTATCACAAACAAACCGATGAAGATTTCAATACTTTCAAAACCAATGTTTGTTTTGTTTAACAACACCACTCAAGCATATTAATTAATTAATCATCGGCTATTGAATGTCAAACATTTGGTAGTTAGGACACATAGTCATCAGAGGAAACATGCTACATTTTTCCTAATGCAGCAAAGGATCTTTTATATGCACTTTCCCACAGACAGGAAAGCACATATTACAGCCTTTGTCCAGTTGTGGTGCACTGGTTGGAATGAGAAAAAACCTAATCAGCTAAATGGATCCACCGAGGTGGTTTGATCCTGCAACACAAGCCCCCCCGAACGAGCACTCAACCAACTGAGCTAAACCCCACCCATTCAAAACCACTTCTAGCTTCACCCCTCCCGTGTGATATTAATGGCATTAAACCACTTCTAGCTTCACCCCTCCCTTGTGATATTAATGGCATTAAACTACTTCTAGCTTCACCCCTCCCTTGTGATATTAATGGCATTAAACCACTTCTAGCTTCACCCCTCCCTTGTGATATTAATGGCATTAAACCACTTCTAGCTTCACCCCTCCCTTGTGATATTAATGGCATTAAACCACTTCTAGCTTCACCCCTCCCTTGTGATATTAATGGCATTAAACTACTTCTAGCTTCACCCCTCCCTTGTGATATTAATGGCATTAAACTACTTCTAGCTTCACCCCTCCCTTGTGATATTAATGGCATTAACAAAGTAGATAAACAAGCTATTGGCCTTTACATATATGAAACATGTTCGGATTCCTGGAAGTAGAAATGAAGATTTTTTAAAAAGTGGTTTAATTTTCCCCCAAATAGAAAATTTTATTGCAAGAAATTTGATGGAAATTTGCACAAATAAAAAAACACTACAGTAACTACATATATTTGCTTTAACCCGACTCACTTCTAAAAAGCACAATTAATAAAAACATTTCAGGAGTAATTTTAAAAACAATTTGGCACTGTAACATAAACAGAGATAGTGTGGTGTAAGACAACGTACTGCAGCTGTGACAGTTTGGCGATGATGTAGAGGAATTGTTTATTAATATAACATAAAGAGAGATAGTGTGGTGTAAGATGACATACTGCAGCTGTGACAGTTTGGCGATGATGTAGAGGAATTGTTTATTAATATAACATAAAGAGAGATAGTGTGGTGTAAGATGACATACTGCAGCTGTGACAGTTTGGCGATGATGTAGAGGAACTGTTTATTAATATAACATAGAGAGAGATAGTGTGGTGTAAGATGACATACTGCAGCTGTGACAGTTTGGCGATGATGTAGAGGAACTGTTTATTAATATAACATAGAGAGAGATAGTATGGTGTAAGATGACGTACTGCAGCTGTGACAGTTTGGCAATGAAGTAGAGGAACTGTTTATTAATATAACATAGAGAGAGATAGTGTGGTGTAAGACAACGTACTGCAGCTGTGACAGTTTGGCGATTATGTAGAGGAACTTGCGGCCATCTGTCTTGATGGTGAGGTCGTCACTGAAGTCACGCACGGCCGTCTGGACAACAATCATGCACGCCTGGTACATGTGCTCCAACAGAAACGTCAGGCTGTTCAAACTCACGCCAAGGTCGGGGTTGGTCACGTCTCCTGTAGAGAAGAAACCTGCTGTAATGTCTACCTATGATTGGCTATTACAATGTAACACACAACTGTCTATGATTTGATTGGCTATTACAGTGTAACACACCAGTGTCTATGATTTGATTGGCTATTACAGTGTAACATCCCAGTGTCTATGATTTGTTTGGCTATTACAGTGTAACATACCAGTGTCTATGATTTGATTGGCTATTACAGTGTAACATACCAGTGTCTATGATTTGTTTGGCTATTACAGTGTAACATACCAGTGTCTATGATTTGTTTGGCTATTACAGTGTAACATACCAGTGTCTATGATTTGATTGGCTATTACAGTGTAACATGCAACTGTCTATGATTTGATTGGCTATTACAGTATAACATACTAGTGTCTATGATTTGATTGGCTATTACAGTGTAACATCCAACTGTCTATGATTTGATTGGCTATTACGGTGTAACATCCAACTGTCTATGATTTGATTGGCTATTACGGTGTAACATACCAGTGTCTATGTTTTGATTGGCTATTACGGTGTAACATACCAGTGTCTATGATTTGATTGGCTATTACAGTGTAACATCCCAGTGTCTATGCTTTGATTGGCTATTACAGTGTAACATCCCAGTGTCTATGCTTTGATTGGCTATTACAGTGTAACATCCCAGTGTCTATGATTTGATTGGCTATTACAGTGTAACATCCCAGTGTCTATGATTTGTTTGGCTATTACAGTGTAACATCCCAGTGTCTACGATTTGATTGGCTATTACAGTGTAACATACCAGTGTCTACGATTTGATTGGCTATTACAGTGTAACATCCCAGTGTCTACGATTTGTTTGGCCATTACAGTGTAACATCCCAGTGTCTACGATTTGATTGGCCATTACAGTGTAACATTCCAGTGTCTACGATTTGATTGGCCATTACAGTGTAACATCCAACTGTCTACGATTTGATTGGCCATTACAGTGTAACATCCAACTGTCTATGATTTGATTGGCTATTACAGTGTAACATCCAACTGTCTATGATTTGATTGGCTATTACAGTGTAACATCCAACTGTCTATGATTTGATTGGCCATTACAGTGTAACATACCAGTGTCTATGATTTGATTGGTCATTACAGTGTAACATCCCAGTGTCTATGATTTAATCGGCCATTACAGTGTAACATCCAAGTGTCTATGATTTGATCAGCCATTACAGTGTAACATACCAGTGTCTATAATTTGATTGACCATTATGGTGTAACATACCAGTGTCTATAATTTGATTGGCAATTACGGTGTAACATACCAGTGTCTATGTTTTGATTGGCAATTACGGTGTAACATACCAGTGTCTATGATTTGATTGGCTATTACAGTGTAACATCCCAGTGTCTGTGATTTGTTTGGCTATTACAGTGTAACATCCCACTGTCTATGATTTGTTTGGCTATTACAGTGTAACATACCAGTGTCTACGATTTGATTGGCTATTACAGTGTAACATACCAGTGTCTACAATTTGATTGGCTATTACAGTGTAACATACCAGTGTCTACGATTTGATTGGTCATTACAGTGTAACATCCCAGTGTCTACGATTTGATTGGCCATTACAATGTAACATACCAGTGTCTATGATTTGATTGGCCGTCTCGTAGAGCATGGTGGCGAGGTTGGACAATGCGCGACATCCTGCCTGGACGATGAGAAGTTCGGTTGAGTGATGCTGCATGGCCCGAAGTACTAACTCGACTCCGGTCTCACGCAGCGGAATCTAAAAATAGATAATAGTCATATGTTTACTTAACACCTGTCTCGTGCAGCAGAATCTAAAAATAGATAAGTCATATGTTTACTTAACACATGACTCGTGCAGCAGAATCTAAAAATTGATAAATCATATGTTTACTTAACACCTGTCTCGTGCAGCAGAATCTAAAAATAGATAAGTCATATGTTTACTTAACACATGACTCGTGCAGCAGAATCTAAAAATTGATAAATCATATGTTTACTTAACACCTGTCTCGTGCAGCAGGATCTAAAAATAGATAAGTCATATGTTTACTTAACAACACCAGTTTTGAAGAAACCTGATGTGTAACATGATAAAAATATACATAAAATTTCAGTTCAAGATCTTGAGGCATTGCAGAAGAAAACTGTTGTCATGCAGAAGGATGACAGAAAACCTATAGTCCCCTCTGGAACTGGTAGGGGACTAACAATCAAATGTGTTTACTGTAACACAACCAGTCTCATGCAGTGGATGAGTGCAACACAATTATATGTCTACTGTCACACAACCAGTCTCATGCAGTGGATGAGTGCAACACAATTATATGTCTACTGTAACACAACCAGTCTCATGCAGTGGATGAGTGCAACACAATTATACGTCTACTGCAACACAACCAGTCTCATGCAGTGGATGAGTGCAACACAATTATACGTCTACTGCAACACAACCAGTCTCATGCAGTGGATGAGTGCAACACAATTATACGTCTACTGCAACACAACCAGTCTCATGCAGTGGATGAGTGCAACACAATTATACGTCTACTGCAACACAACCAGTCTCATGCAGTGGATGAGTGCAACACAACTATACGTCTACTGCAACACAACCAGTCTCATGCAGTGGATGAGTGCAACACAATTATATGTCTACTGCAACACCAGCAGTTTCTTGTAGCATTTAAACGTAAAATGTGTGGTAGAAGTGTGTATCACTCACCTTCTCATGTGGTAGAGGTGTGCAAGACTCATCTTCTCATGTGGTAGAGGTGTGTATGTAAGACTCATCTTCTCATGTGGTAGAGGTGTGTATGTAAGACTCATCTTCTCATGTGGTAGAGGTGTGTATGCAAGACTCATCTTCTCATGTGGTAGAGGTGTGTATGTAAGACTCATCTTCTCATGTGGTAGAGATGTTTATGTAAGTCTCACCTTCTCATGTGGTAGAGGTGTGTAAGACTCATCTTCTCATGTGGTAGAGGTGTGTATGTAAGACTCATCTTCTCATGTGGTAGGTCTGTATGTAAGACTCATCTTCTCATGTGGTAGAGGTGTGTAAGACTCATCTTCTCATGTAATAGGTCTGTATGTAAGACTCATCTTCTCATGTGGTAGAGGTGTGCAAGACTCACCTTCTCATGTGGTAGAGGTGTGTATGTAAGACTCATCTTCTCATGTGGTAGAGGTGTGTAAGACTCACCTTCTCATGTGGTAGAGGTCTGTATGTAAGACTCACCTTCTCGTGTGGTAGAGGTGTGTATGTAAGACTCATCTTCTCATGTGGTAGAGGTGTGTAAGACTCACCTTCTCATGTGGTAGAGGTGTGTATGCAAGACGCATTTTCTCATGTGGTAGAGGTCTGTATGTAAGACTCATCTTCTCATGTGGTAGAGGTGTGTAAGACTCACCTTCTCATGTGGTAGAGGTGTGTAAGACTCACCTTCTCATGTGGTAGAGGTGTGTAAGACTCACCTTCTCATGTGGTAGAGGTGTGTAAGACTCACCTTCTCATGTGGTAGAGGTGTGTATGTAGCAATTTTCGCCAGAATGTCCAGTGAGTTGAGCTGGACGTCCGACTGACCGAGATAGGCGGACATGGTTCCCAGGATAGCGGCGGTGGCATGGCACTGGACGAGAGTGGCCAGGTTGTACTGGATGTGGCTCAGCGAGCGAAGCAACTGGAGGACCAAGATCACCTGCGACACGGGGTCCTGGAACAAAACACAACACTTCACAACATTTACACAAGACGAGGATCACCTGTGACACGGGGTCCTGGAACAAAACACAACACTTCACAACATTTACACAAGACGAGGATCACCTGCGACACGGGGTCCTGGAACAAAACACAACACTTCACAACATTTACACAAGACGAGGATCACCTGCGACACGGGGTCCTGGAACAAAACACAACACTTCACAACATTTGCAGAAAGCAAGAAAACTTCTCACCAATTAAATTAACTTAAAACATTCCTGCTGTGTGCATACAGCTGAAGAGAATTCTAATTTTACACCTCAACACGATGTATAAAACATGGAAGGTATGCTATTGTACACCTCAACACGATGTATAAAACATGGAAGGTATGCTATTGTACACCTCAACACGATGTGTAAAACATGGAAGGTATGCTATTTACACCTCAACACAATGTATAAAACATGGAAGGTATGCTATTTTACACCTCAACACGATGTATAAAACATGGAAGGTATGCTATTTACACCTCAACACGATGTATAAAACATGGAAGGTATGCTATTTACAATGTATTAGTGACATGACAACATATTTTGCACATACAAATAAAAAACAAATCTTAAGAAAATTATTCCTTAGAAATATAAGATATCAACACTAAAGTATTGCTTTGAAAAAAAGTTTGTTTTGACACCACTAAAGCAAATAAAATAAAGTTTGTTTTGTTTAACAACATCACTAGAGCAAATTGATAAATCTTTGGCTGCTAGACGTCAGACAATTAATAAATTAATTCACATACATGTAGTCTTCAGTAAAAATTTGCAGGCACTACGAGAACAAATTGATTTATTAATCACTGGCTATTGGAAACCCAGTACATTTTTTCATTAGCAGGAAGGGATCTTGATATGCACTTTTCTACTGATAGAACGGTCTTTGGTGCAAAAGTCATGAAACACTGATTAGGGGTAGACAGATCTCAGCCTAAATCTGTTGGATTATAACTAGGATTGGGTGGGATATAACCCAATGGTAAAGTGCTCGCCTGATGCGAGGTCAGTCTAGGATCGGTACCTGTCGGTGGGCCCATTAGACTAGTTCTCGTTCCAGCCAGTGGTATGTGCTATCATGATGGTGCATATAAAAGATCCCTCGCTACTAATGGAAAAATGTTTGTAATAGCCGATGATGATTAATAAATCAATGTGCTCTTGTGGTGTCGTTAAACCAAAAACCCATTAACTTTTAACTTTAATGTTTGAGAAAGTTCCCTAGTATACAAGTATAGTAAAAAATATATGGTTCAGAATGACAGATATTATGAGGAACTGTTTGTGTAAATGACAAATATTACCAGGAACTGTGTGACTAAATCACGAATATTACCATGAAATGTAACTAAATCACAAACATTACCAGGAACTGTTTGAGAAAATGACAAATATTACCAGGAACTGTTTGAGAAAATTACAAATATAACCAGGAACTGTTTGAGAAAATTACAAATATTACCAGGAACTGTTTGAGAAAATGACAAGAATTACCAGGAACTGTTTGAGAAAATGACAAGTATTACCAGGAACTGTTTGAGTAACTCTACAAGTAGACAGATGATGGCATCATGAAGGGGTCTGTGGTTATCACCCTCAGGCATTTCCTGCGTCTCTCGTGCTACTCTCTTGAGGAAGTCCATGAGAATATCCTTTCTGTGGTATGCAACATCCTGAAATTAAAACAACATTTACAGTAGCAGTATACAGTTAGCTCCCTTGTGTACCCTGTCACGAAAAGAGTTCACTTGTTGTTGTTGTTTTTGTTTTTGTTTTTTTGTATTTCACCACCAAATATACAGCATACATAAAGCAAATAATAAACATACATATAAGAGAAGCATACATAAATAATTTTAAAAAACCCCAAAAACATGTTATAATAATGGTCTCCCATTTATATATACTAGTATATATCAATAGATTTCCTGTGGAAAAGAAAAAAGGTATATACCGATGATCAACTTGTAATTAGTTATAAACTAAAAACATATACAATAATATATATTTTATACAATTAATTTTGTCCAAATATTCCATTTTTCCTCAAATTTAGTTGTCCTGTTATTTATTGTAGCAATATATTTATCTATATAATAATACATGTTCAGATTGTTCTGGAATCCAGTTAACGTTAGTTTTTGACTTTTGCATTTTGACTTATATATGTATTGTTTCGCAATTAGAAGTATTAAATTGACAATATTATCTTTTTTAGAATAATTAGGATTGCCTAAAATAATTGTTTGTGCAATTATTTGGAGTCTAATTTTAGTTTTCAAGAATATCCAGTTGATAACAGTATTCCAGAATGCTTGAACATGTTTACATAACCAAAAAAGGTGCATTAAATCTTCACTAAACGTATGACAAAATTCACATTTATCTGATTTTTTAATACCATATATAACCAAATGCTTATTTGTTGTTAAAATAAATAAAAATATCTTGTATTGAAAGTAACCGAGCCCTGTGTTCGTGGTTAGCTTGATAGGGATAAGATATAGATTTTCCCACCATTTGTCACTGAGGTAAATATCAAAAATATAATTCTATTTTATTTGTGCGTTTGTTTTGTATTTAGATGTGTGTTCATTTAGGCACTCTTTGTAGAATCTTTTACAAACGTTTATTTTGTATTTAGATGTGTGTTCATTTAGGCACTCTTTGTAGAATCTTTTACAAACGTTTATTTTGTATTTAGATGTGTGTTCATTTAGGCACTCTTTGTAGAAATGTTTACAAACGTTTGTTTTGTATTTAGATGTGTGTTCATTTAGGCACTCTTTGTAGAATCTTTTACAAACGTTTATTTTGTATTTAGATGTGTGTTCATTTAGGCACTCTTTGTAGAAATGTTTACAAATGTTTATTTTAAGAAGTTCTTTCAAACAATTAGGTATTATTGGCATTTGTAATGTTACTAATTCTGTATATATAACTAATTTGTAATATTTTTTGATTGCTAAAATCAAAGCGTTGTAGACTGTAAATGGCGGTATAAGGTCATATTTCATACAAAATTCACCAACTGGTATTATTAAACAGATCTTTTAAAAACAAAATTCTTTTATTTGCCGATGTCTTGTAATAAACATGTTTATTATTGATTTTAATAAAAGAATTATACCAAATTGGTAAGTTTAGTATGTTTGTTTTATCAGTTGTAGATTCACATTTTTCTAAAAATACTGACCATATAAATAATACATTTTTCCAAAACGGATTTGTGCATACCTCTGCTTTTACCTTGCTGTAAGCTGACCCAAAAGTTAATAGTAATTCCGCTTTAGACTGTAAACAATTACTGAATAAACAGGCAATGTCTTGGTTTAGATATACACTTTTCATCCACGATATCTTTTGGGCATTACAAAATATTTTAACATCTATTGCTCTTAAGCCACCATTTTGGTAATCTCGAATTAATGTTTTTCTAGCAATTTTATCAGGCTTTTTATTCCAAATAAACTGAAAGAAATAAGTTTCTAATTTTTTAAAGAAAGCATCTGTTGGGTTTGGGAGTGAAGAAAATAGATAAACAAATTTTGATAAAGCCAGACTTTTGATTACAGCAATTTTTCCTAATGCCGATAAAGAACGTTTTGACCATTGTTCGAGTAACTTTTTAACTTCTTTTAGCTTTCTATTATAATTCAGTTCTTACATTTGATACAGATTAGTAGAAGAGAAATGGACACCAAGAACTGTAAATTCAGTAGTCCATTTTAATTTATATTTTGGACACATTTTTCTGTGATCATTACAATCTTTGCCTAATCTTATTATATTTGTTTTATCAATGTTTACTTTTAGACCTGATATATTTGTAAAATACTGTAGTATTTCCATAGATGCTGTAAAAAAAAATTCACACCAGTCAAGTAGTAATGTGTCATCGGCAAACTGTGATATTTTAAATTCATTACCACATATCTCAATTCCTTTTATATTTTTGTTGTTTCTTACCAAGATCCCAAGAATTTCAACACATAGAATAAAAATATAGGGGGATAAAAGATCACCTTGTCTACATCCTCGGCCATGTTTAAAACGTTCAGTAATAGTACCATTTATGGATAGACATGATTCGCATTCATTGTAGAAAATTCTTATCCATTTCTGAATTGAGGCACCAAATTTAAAGTAAGCTAATACCTTAGTTATAAAATTCCATGAAAGGGTGTCAAAGGCTTTCTCCAAATCTACAAGTAAAAGCATTCCTGGTTTATTTTGTGTAGTTGTATAATGTAATGTATCATATATTAGTCTAATATTATTAATTATTGATCGGCCATGTATAAATCCATTTTGATCCATAGATACTAATGAGGGGAGGACAGTTTTAATTCTTTCTGCAATAGCTGTTGACCCTAATTTGTAAATAACGTTCAAAAGTGATATTGGTCTCCAATTTTTAATATATTCTTTTGTCTTATCTTTTTTGGGAATAAGTGTGATTAATCCTAATTTTTGTGAATCAGATAACTGACCCCGATTATATCCAAAGTTTAAGCTTTTAATGACAAAATAACTAATATCGGTCCAAAAAGATTTGATAAATTCAACCGTATATCCGTCTGTCCCAGGTGACTTATAATTGTTCATTTTTTTCAGAACTTTAGTAACTTCATTATAGTTTAATTCTCCCTCTAGCGATTTTGACACATTATCGTTTAGTTTGGCAACTCTACAGTTATGAAGTTCTCTGTTTAGATCAACGTTAATTAATTCATCATCTCGATTAGTATATAATGTTTTATAAAAATCTACTACTTCTTTCTCAATTTGCTTTTGAGTTTCGAGTACATTATTTTTGTTATCTATTAATAGTTAAAGCTTTTGTCACATAATTTCTCTTTTCTAGGCTACAAAAATATTTTGATGGTTTTTCTCCGTGTTCCACCCACCGAGCTTTAGATCTAATAAAAACACCTTTTAATTTTTCTTTTCTGTGAGCTTCTAGTTCATTTTTTAAATTATAAAGCTTTTGTTCTAGAGATATAACAGCTATCATTTGGCTAAGCTGAGTATCAATATTTTTAATTTCTTCTTCTAATTGTGTTTCTATTTTTTCCTGTCCCTTCTTTTTCCTAGATGCAAATGCAATTGTTTTACCTCTTATTTTCATCATCAAAATCTCTAAAAATAATTGATCATCAATATTTAGGTTTATGTTAAAAAGTTCAACTCCAGATAATGTGTCAAAGTTGGAGGGAATCGATATAGCCTATTGTTTTACAGTTTCTCTAAAAGAGTTATTAAATTTCCAAAAACCTCTTCCTCTTGTGATGTCTAACAATTTAATTTCAAGTGTAGGACATGAGTGGTCAGTTCTGTAACCTGTTTCTATGGATGTATTGCAGGAATACGTTAAAAAGTCTTCACTGACTAATATAAAATCTAGACGACTCTGTTTAAATGGAGTTTTTTGCCGCCAAGTATATCATTTAATATCTGGATGTTGACAAGTTAACGCCAAACATCTACTAAATTATTTTCCTCAATTAGATTTAAAACTGCGGTTCTAGCTTTCGGATTGTTTATGTTACTATAATTTGACATATCTATATCCTTATCTAAAATAAATTCCAGTCCCCACTTATTATATATGATGCATTCCCCAGTTTTTCTAAAATTGATTCCAGTTGATGAAAAAAAGCTGGTGTATCTCTATCACTCGGACCATATATATTCACAAGAGTAAACCGTTGTTTATTTAATGATACGTCTATGGCTAATACATTTCCATCAAAGCTGCTTACTTGATTTTGCACAATGACATTAGTTTTTGTGTTGTTGAAAAATATTACCACCCCCCTCAAATTACTTTTAAACGAATTGAAATAACAATCACCTACACCCCACTGTGATCTGAGTATAATTTCTTGATCCTTTGTAAAGTGTGTATCTTGTAGCAAATATATTGTAAAATGTTTATCTCTTAAATAGTTAAAGACATCTTTTCTCTTCTCAACAGTTTGGAGACCTTGACAATTAATAGAAATTATTTTCAATATATCATCCATTCTCAAATTGGTCAGTTGATAACAATATAAATAGTATGTTCTTACTGTATATCAAATGGTGAGTTTTTTCATTGAAATACAAAAATACATTCTTGTCAACCCTTCCACGCACAGACACGCGTCTTCTTTCATACCCACAGTCACTCACACTCTGACACGCGTCTTCTTTCATACCCACAGTCACTCACAGACACGCGTCTTCTTTCATACCCACAGTCACTCACAGACACGCGTCTTCTTTCATACCCACAGTCACTCACAGACACGCGTCTTCTTTCATACCCACAGTCACTCACAGACACGCGTCTTCTTTCATACCCACAGTCACTCACAGACACGCGTCTTCTTTCATACCCACAGTCTCACAGACACGCGTCTTCTTTCATACCCACAGTCACTCACAGACACGCGTCTTCTTTCATACCCACAGTCTCTCACAGACACGCGTCTTCTTTCATACCCATAGTCACTCACAGACACGCGTCTTCTTTCATACCCACAGTCATTCACAGACACGCGTCTTCTTTCATACCCACAGTCACTCACAGACACGCGTCTTCTTTCATACCCACAGTCATTCACAGACACGCGTCTTCTTTCATACCCACAGTCACTCACAGACACGCGTCTTCTTTCATACCCACAGTCATTCACAGACACGCGTCTTCTTTCATACCCACAGTCACTCACAGACACGCGTCTTCTTTCATACCCACAGTCATTCACAGACACGCGTCTTCTTTCATACCCACAGTCACTCACAGACACGCGTCTTCTTTCATACCCACAGTCATTCACAGACACGCGTCTTCTTTCATACCCACAGTCACTCACAGACACGCGTCTTCTTTCATACCCACAGTCTCTCACAGACAAGCGTCGTCTTTCATACCCATAGTCACGCGTCTTCTTTCATACCCACAGTCACTCACAGACACGCGTCTTCTTTCATACCCACAGTCATTCACAGACACGCGTCTTCTTTCATACCCACAGTCATTCACAGACACGCGTCTTCTTTCATACCCACAGTCATTCACAGACACGCGTCTTCTTTCATACCCACAGTCATTCACAGACACGCGTCTTCCACAGTCATTCACAGACACGCGTCTTCTTTCATACCCACAGTCATTCACAGACACGCGTCTTCCACAGTAGACACGTTCTTCTTCATACCCACAGTCATTCACAGACACGCGTCTTCTTTCATACCCACAGTCATTCACAGACACGCGTCTTCTTTCATACCCACAGTCATTCACAGACACGCGTCTTCCACAGACACGCGTCTTCTTTCATACCCACAGTCATTCACAGACACGCGTCTTCCACAGTCTCTCACAGACACGCGTCTTCTTTCATACCCACAGTCATTCACAGACACGCGTCTTCTTTCATACCCACAGTCATTCACAGACACGCGTCTTCTTTCATACCCACAGTCATTCACAGACGCGAGTCAGTTCTTTCATAACCACAGTCATTCACAGACACGCGTCTTCTTTCATACCCACAGTCATTCACAGACACGCGTCTTCTACAGTCTCTCACAGACACGCGTCTTCTTTCATACCCACAGTCATTCACAGACACGCGTCTTCTTTCATACCCACAGTCATTCACAGACACGCGTCTTCTTTCATACCCACAGTCATTCACAGACACGCGTCTTCTTTCATACCCACAGTCATTCACAGACACGCGTCTTCCACAGTCTCTCACAGACACGAGTCTTCTTTCATACCCACAGTCATTCACAGACACGCGTCTTCTTTCATACCCACAGTCATTCACAGACACGCGTCTTCTTTCATACCCACAGTCATTCACAGACACGCGTCTTCTTTCATACCCACAGTCATTCACAGACACGCGTCTTCCACAGTCTCTCACAGACACGCGTCTTCTTTCATACCCACAGTCATTCACAGACACGCGTCTTCTTTCATACCCACAGTCATTCACAGACACGCGTCTTCTTTCATACCCACAGTCATTCACAGACACGCGTCTTCCACAGTCTCTCACAGACACGAGTCTTCTTTCATAACCACAGTCATTCACAGACACGCGTCTTCTTTCATACCCACAGTCATTCACAGACACGCGTCTTCTACAGTCTCTCACAGACACGCGTCTTCTTTCATACCCACAGTCATTCACAGACACGCGTCTTCTTTCATACCCACAGTCATTCACAGACACGCGTCTTCTTTCATACCCACAGTCATTCACAGACACGCGTCTTCCACAGTCTCTCACAGACACGAGTCTTCTTTCATAACCACAGTCATTCACAGACACGCGTCTTCTTTCATACCCACAGTCATTCACAGACACGCGTCTTCTTTCATACCCACAGTCATTCACAGACACGCGTCTTCTTTCATACCCACAGTCATTCACAGACACGCGTCTTCCACAGTCTCTCACAGACACAAGTCTTCTTTCATACCCACAGTCATTCACAGACACGCGTCTTCTTTCATACCCACAGTCATTCACAGACACGCGTCTTCCACAGTCTCTCACAGACACGCGTCTTCTTTCATACCCACAGTCATTCACAGACACGCGTCTTCCACAGTCTCTCACAGACACGCATCTTCTTTCATACCCACAGTCATTCACAGACACGCGTCTTCTTTCATACCCACAGTCATTCACAGACACGCGTCTTCTTTCATACCCACAGTCATTCACAGACACGTGTCTTCTTTCATACCCACAGTCACTCACAGACACGCGTCTTCTTTCATACCCACAGTTTCTCACAGACACGCGTCGTCTTTCATACCCATAGTCACGCGTCTTCTTTCATACCCACAGTCACTCACAGACACGCGTCTTCTTTCATACCCACAGTCACTCACGGACACGCGTCTTCTTTCATACCCCCAGTCATTCACAGACACGCGTCTTCTTTTATACCCACAGTCACTCACAGACACGCGTCTTCTTTTATACCCACAGTCACTCACAGACACGCGTCTTCTTTCATACCCCCAGTTTCTCACAGACACGCGTCTTCTTTCATACCCCCAGTCACTCACAGACACGCGTCTTCTTTTATACCCACAGTCACTCACAGACACGCGTCTTCTTTTATACCCACAGTCACTCACAGACACGCGTCTTCTTTCATACCCCCAGTTTCTCACAGACACGCGTCTTCTTTCATACCCCCAGTCACTCACAGACACGCGTCTTCTTTTATACCCACAGTCACTCACAGACACGCGTCTTCTTTTATACCCACAGTCACTCACAGACACGCGTCTTCTTTTATACCCACAGTCACTCACAGACACGCGTCTTCTTTTATACCCCCAGTCACTCACAGACACGCGTCTTCTTTTATACCCACAGTCACTCACAGACACGCGTCTTCTTTCATACCCCCAGTTTCTCACAGACACGCGTCTTCTTTTATACCCACAGTCACTCACAGACACGCGTCTTCTTTTATACCCACAGTCACTCACAGACACGCGTCTTCTTTTATACCCCCAGTCACTCACAGACACGCGTCTTCTTTTATACCCACAGTCACTCACAGACACGCGTCTTCTTTTATACCCCCAGTCACTCACAGACACGCGTCTTCTTTTATACCCACAGTCACTCACAGACACGCGTCTTCTTTCATACCCCCAGTTTCTCACAGACACACGTCTTCTTTCATACCCCCAGTCACTCACAGACACGCGTCTTCTTTTATACCCACAGTCACTCACAGACACGCGTCTTCTTTCATACCCCCAGTCATTCACAGACACGCGTCTTCTTTCATACCCACAGTCACTCACAGACACGCGTCTTCTTTCATACCCCCAGTCACTCACAGACACGCGTCTTCTTTCATACCCACAGTCACTCACAGACACGCGTCTTCTTTCATACCCCCAGTCACTCACAGACACGCGTCTTCTTTCATACCCCCAGTTTCTCACAGACACGCGTCTTCTTTCATACCCCCAGTCACTCACAGACACGCGTCTTCTTTTATACCCACAGTCTCTCCCACTCGCACACGTATACAACATATACAACGTATTAGAAGGCATTGAGCTTTGGACCCCAAGCCACAGGCTCTAATTCAAGAAACAAAGAGGTTGGTTTTGTCGCACTGCTTCAAGTTCAAGCTACACATCACATGATATTAAATAGCTTGTGCAGAACTGATGTTATTGTATTGAAAACTAACAGTATTTACATGTAGCGGATTTGAAACAAGTAAATTTAGAAATCTAAAATATGGTCGTTAAATTGATCAAATGAATTTTGTGTCTTTGAACTTTGTAGTTATTAACAATGTTATACTTTGACACTATTATAACGTGGCAGGCCATCGGTCTACAGGCTGGTAGGTACTGGGTTCGGATCCCAGTCGAGGCATGGGATTTTTAATCGAGATACCGACTCCAAACCCTGAGTGAGTGCTCCGCAAGGCTCAATGGGTAGGTGTAAACCACTTGCATCGACCAGTGATCCATAACTGGTTCAACAAAGGCCATGGTTTATGCTATCCTGCCTGTGGGAAGCGCAAATAAAAGATCCCTTGCTGCCTGTCGTAAAAAGAGTAGCCTATGTGGCGACAGCGGGTTTCCTCTAAAAACAGTGTCAGAATGACCATATGTTTGACGTCCAATAGCCGATGATAAGATTAAAAATCAATGTGCTCTAGTGGCGTCGTTAAATAAAACAAACTTTACTTTACTATTATAACGTACTGAATAACCTAGACACATAAATTTAGTCTGTCTAGACTTTTGTATTTGTTTCGACATCAACCTCTTTAATCCCTTATATTTGTTACATTATGTAAATTATAACTCATTTTTAAATCATATAATATTATTAACTTTATTTACGAGCTAATGGTAACGCACTCCCTAAAAACTATATCCTTTCTTTATCACGAAGGGATGCTTTTACAAGAAAGTATTTATTACAACTTTAGCATCGATTTTACAAGAAAGTATTTATTGCAACTTCAGCATCGAAAATTAAAAAGGAAAGGACATAGCACTTGAAGTGTTCCCAGTTCTCATAATGTGTATACATACAAAAGAACAAAAAAAAATATAAATCAGGTAACACATATTAATACATATATAGCATGTTAATAGAAATTGTATTGGTGATGGTATTAAACTTTAGTGTTTAAATAATACCTGTAACATATGCACAAGTGAGAGTTCACTCTATCATTAACGAGGGCTTATCCTTTTCGGTAAAGAAAGCGTTCGAAAAATATACATTATTTTTCTTACAACGTGCATGGGCATCAAATTCGAAAAGAAAAGGACAAGCCACATAAAGTGCTCCCAGTTGTCTTATAATTACTCTGGACACCAATAACATTTAAAATTATATATACATACATATACATATATATGTACACATATACACATGTACATACATACATGTATACACATATATACACATACACATACATATACATACATATATACATACACATATACACACATACACACATATACATACATACACATATACACACACATATACATACATATACATACATACATATACACACATACATACATACACATATACACACATATACACACATAAACATACATACACACATATACATACATACACATACACACACACATATACATATACATACATACATACACACACATATATACATACATACATACACATACACACATACACATATATATACACATACATATACATACATACATACATATATGTATACACATAGGGTTTTTTTATTATTAAACACTGAATCGCTTTCGATGAAGGCAGCGAGAGGCTGTCGAAACGAAAGGAATGAATAAGCTTTATTGTGAAAAGTCATAGAACATATTTAGACAGTTTATTCATTTTCCGCATCCGTGTTTGTTTCTGAATCACAAGCTGACTTTTCGCCCAGAAAGTCAAAGGGATCCACTTTTTTAACATGTCCACCATCTTTTAATTTCACAAAAAAATGGGTGTCTCTCGTCCAGGCAATCTCCACGTCACTGTGTTGTTGTAGTTGGTCAGGTACATGTAGTCGCGGTTTATCGTTGTCAGGTCCTCGCTTATACCAATACCGGATCCTTTCAGCTTACGCCGGTTATATAGTGCTTGGTTTCTATGGACCCGAGATTTAAATTTGACAATGATTGGTCTTGTTTTATTTTCGGCAACAGGCCCCAGGCGATGTGCTATATGTATGTTGTTTTTGTTTATTGGAACGTCTATTCCACACAGTACTTTCACAATGACATCAACTGTATTTTCGGCAACAGGCCCCAGGCGATGTGCTATATGTATGTTGTTTTTGTTTATTGGAATGTCTATTCCACACAGTACTTTCACAACGACATCAACTGTATTTTCGGCAACAGGCCCCAGGCGATGTGCTATATGTATGTTGTTTTTGTTTATTGGAACGTCTATTCCACACAGTACTTTCACAACGACATCAACTGTATTTCCCGCAGTCTCAAGCTTATTTGGATCGGAAACACCAAACATGCGCACATTATCTTTCCTTGAATGTTGTTCTAAATCGTTCAATTTGCGCATGGTTAAGCGATTTTTATATATTGCCAGATTAGCCAGGGACTGGGAACGTTTAGATGTGCTGTTTACCTTTTGTAATTGTGTTTTTAACTTATCGTTCTCAATCTCAAGGGTTAGAACTCAGGATTCAAGTTTCTCTATAGTTTCTGTCATGTGTTGAATTATGTGTTGTTTGTTTTCGTCTAATTGTTGTTTCAGTTCGTCTTTTGTGATAAGTTTCTGACTGATAGTGGATAACTGTTCAATAACATATTTCATATCAGGATCTTGATTACTTCGAACAGTAGATTGTTGGATCGAATTCTGAGAAAATTGTATTGTTGTTTGTTGTTTCTCTACGTCTTGCCCTTGGTTTGTTTTAGTTCGCTTTTGATCCGCCTTTACTACAGTTTTCCTTAATGTGAGTTCACTTGTTGTTTCTGCACAGATACATGAAGGCTAATTATTTTGAATATGAAGTAAATGTTGTAGCTTAGTGATTGCTAAGCAGTTATTTTTTCAAATTAATTTTTTTGTAATGAGGCTTGGTATTCATGTACCAGGTTTTCCTTGTCACAAAAGTGGAGCGCGATCAATGTGGGTAATTTTCAAACAAGCTGATTTTGTGAAACATTGAATAGGTATTCAAATGAGGATTTCTGTAAGGTTTGATGATAAAGGTTTCCATAAATATTTGTGTCATATTCGTCAACTTGTACATGGGTGTGAACATTGTCAAAAAGCACCCAAAATCATGTAGTTTGGGCAAATTATGATGGAAGTAACACAAACACAGTGTTTCCCCTAGGACCCCGCACTGACCCCGTGAATTTCTTTACCGGGAAACATTTGAAACATTTAACTCAAAATATTTAAAATGATACCTATTTATAATTATGACCCTATATGTAATTTCCTTGAAAATAAAAATATCTGTATCTTTCTTAATTTTAAACCATAGTTGGGCATTTAGGCATTTAGGATACCAGGGCCTGGCATGAACATTGACAAACACTCGTTTCGTAAAAATGATATCTAGCGAAAACTCGTATAGTATTCTATATATATCACTACTGAGAATACGGCCAAATTCATCATCAATCACTGGAACCTCACTACTGAGAATACAGCCAAATTCATCATCAATCACTGGAACATATCACTACTGAGAATACGGCCAACTTCATCATCAATCACTGGAACATATCACTACTGAGAATACGGCCAAATTCATCATCAATCATTGGAACATCACTTCTGAGAATACAGCCAAATTCATCATCAATCATTGGAACATCACTTCTGAGAATACAGCCAAATTCATCATCAATCATTGGAACATCACTTCTGAGAATACACCCAAAGTCATCATTTAGGCATTTAGGATACCAGGGCCTGGCATGAACATTGACAAACAACTGCGATCTTCTACCTGTTAACACTGAATTTCTGTACTGAGAAATAGGTAGTGATCACTCCTAAAAGGTCTTCATTAAATAGAGATCTAAAAGTCACAGAAATTCTTTTAATGCTGTAAAGGTGTACTACTGATTTAATTAACGATAGTACTGGAAATCTGTTCGAAATTCATCATTAATCATTGTAACCTCACTACTGAGAATACAGCCAAATTCATCATCAATCATTGGAACATATCACTACTGAGAATACAGCCAAATTCATCATCAATCATTGGAACATATCACTACTGAGAATACGGCCAAATTCATCATCAATCATTGGAACCTCACTACTGAGAATACAGCCAAATTCATCATCAATCACTGGAACCTCACTAATGAGAATACAGGCAAATTCATCATCAATCATTGGAACATATCACTACTGAGAATACAGCCAAATTCATCATCAATCATTGGAACATATCACTACTGAGAATACGGCCAAATTCATCATCAATCACTGGAACATATCACTACTGAGAATACGGCCAACTTCATCATCAATCACTGGAACATATCACTTCTGAGAATACAGCCAAATTCATCATCAATCATTGGAACATCACTTCTGAGAATACAGCCAAATTCATCATCAATCACTGGAACATATCACTACTGAGAATACAGCCAAATTCATCATCAATCACTGGAACATATCACTACTGAAAATACAGCCAAAGTCATCATCAATCACTGGAACATCACTTCTGAGAATACAGCCAAATTCATCATTTAGGCATTTAGGATACCAGGACCTGGCATGAACATTGACAAACAACTGTGACCTTCTACATGTTAACACTGAATTTCTGTACTGATAAATATGTAGTGATCACTCCTAAAAGGTCTTCATTAAATAGAGATCTAAAAGTCACAGAAATTCTTTTAATGCTGTAAAGGTGTACTACTGATTTAATTAACGCTAGTACTGGAAATCTGTTTGAAATTCATCATTAATCACTGGAACCTCACTACTGAGAATACAGCATAATTCATCATCAATCATTATAACATATCACTACTGAGAATACAGCCAAATTCATCATCAATCATTGGAACATATCACTACTGAGGATACAGCCAAATTCATCATCAATCATTGGAACATATCACTACTGAGAATACGGCCAAATTCATCATCAATCACTGGAACCTCACTACTAAGAATACAGCCAAATTTATCATCAATCATTGGAACATATCACTACTGAGAATACGGCTAAATTCATCATCAATCACTGGAATATATCACTACTGAGAATACGGCCATAATAAGATGTCTCTTAACTTAAATAAAACTAAAATCATGCTTATTGCTTCTTCTAAAAAACTGACCTCGATTGCAGAAACCTCAACAGCATTGACTGTATATGTAGATCACATACCAGTGCAATGTTCCACTTCTGAAAAACTTCTTGGTGTACACATTGACCCAACACTGACATGGGCTAACCACATAAATGCCATTATTAAAAAATCTTCTTATTTATTATACATTTTTCGACAAAACAGAAAATATCTTGACCAAAAGACCAGATTAATATTCTACAGCTCTTACATATTACCTCACTTAGACTATTGCTCCACAATTTGGGGAACCTGTTCAAAACATTCTATAGGAAAACTTCAAAAAATCCAAAATCAAGCTGCAAGACTTATTACTGAAAAAAGCAAAGAAATGTCCACTGCAGAAATAATTAGCTCTCTCAAATGGCTTAAAATCAAAGAGAGAATTGACTTTAGAACCTGCCAGTTTGTCTACAAAGTCCTCAACAAACTATCTCCATCATATCTAGAAACAATGTTTCAAACAACTTCAGAAATTCACTCCTTAAATCTGAGGTCAACTCAACATAATCACCTTTATGAATTAAAACCAAGAACAGAATTTTATCGCCATAGTTTTTCATGCAGGGGAGCTAAACTGTGGAACACACTACCTTCAAAGATAAAATATTCTCAATCCCTCGCCTCATTCAAATCCAGTTATTTTAAGCACTATTCAAATAATAATCAATTTTAAGATATACCTTTGTTGTTGATTTTGTGTTTGTTAAAATAATTATGATGTATTGAGTTATCACTGACTCAAGTTTCTTAACAAATTGATTTAAATATTATTTATATATTCATAATATGTGCTATTGTTCCTCATGCTATACATATTACATGTATGTTGATGTTGTTTCTTTGAATGTATGTATGTATAATATCATGTATAGATTAGAGAGGGCCTCATGGGAGACCAGTCACCTTGTACTGAATGTGTTTACCCTCTGAAAATAAAGAATTTTATTATTATTATTATTATTATCATCAATCACTGGAACATATCACTACTGACAATACGGCCAAATTCATCATCAATCACTGGAACATATCACTACTGAGAATACGGCCAAATTCATCATCAATCACCGGAACATATCACTACTGAGAATACGGCCAAATTCATCATCAATCACTGGAACATATCACTACAGAGAATACGGCCAAATTCATCATCAATCACTGGAACATCACTTCTGAGAATACGGCCAAATTCATCATCAATCATTGGAACATCACTTCTGAGAATACGGCCAAATTCATCATCAATCATTGGAACATATATCACTACTGAGAATACGGCCAAATTCATCATCAATCACTGGAACATATCAGTACTGAGAATACGGCCAAATTCATCATCAATCACTGGAACATATCACTACTGAGAATACGGCCAAATTCATCATCAATCATTGGAACATATCACTACTGAGAATACGGCCAAATTCATCATCAATCACTGGAACATATCACTACTGAGAATACGGCCAAATTCATCATCAATCACTGGAACATATCACTACTGAGAATACGGCCAAATTCATCATCAATCACTGGAACATATCACTACTGAGAATACGGCCAACTTCATCATCAATCATTGGAACATATCACTACTGAGAATACGGCCAAATTCATCATCAATCACTGGAACATATCACTACTGAGAATACGGCCAAATTCATCATCAATCACTGGAACATATCACTACTGAGAATACGGCCAACTTCATCATCAATCACTGGAACATATCACTACTGAGAATACTGCCAACTTCATCATCAATCATTGGCACATATCACTACTGAGAATACGGCCAAATTCATCATCAATCATTGGAACATCACTTCTGAGAATACAGCCAAATTCATCATCAATCATTGGAACATATCACTTCTGAGAATACAGCCAAATTCATCATCAATCATTGGAACATCACTTCTGAGAATATCACTGGAACATATCACTACTGAGAATACAGCCAAATTCATCATCAATCACTGGAACATATCACTACAGAAAATACAGCCAAAGTCATCATCAATCACTGGAACATCACTTCTGAGAATACAGCCAAATTCATCATTTAGGCATTTAGGATACCAGGACCTGGCATGAACATTGACAAACAACTGCGACCTTCTACCTGTTAACACTGAATTTCTGTACTGATAAATATGTAGTGATCACTCCTAAAAGGTCTTCATTAAATAGAGATCTAAAAGTCACAGAAATTCTTTTAATGCTGTAAAGGTGTACTACTGATTTAATTAACGATAGTACTGGAAATCTGTTTGAAATTCATCATTAATCACTGGAACCTCACTACTGAGAATACAGCATAATTCATCATCAATCATTATAACATATCACTACTGAGAATACAGCCAAATTCATCATCAATCATTGGAAAATATCACTACTGAGGATACAGCCAAATTCATCATCAATCATTGGAACATATCACTACTGAGAATACGGCCAAATTCATCATCAATCACTGGAACCTCACTACTAAGAATACAGCCAAATTTATTATCAATCATTGGAATATATCACTACTGAGAATACGGCCAAATTCATCATCAATCACTGGAACATATCACTACTGACAATACCGCCAAATTCATCATCAATCACTGGAACATATCACTACTGAGAATACGGCCAAATTCATCATCAATCACCGGAACATATCACTACTGAGAATACGGCCAAATTCATCATCAATCACTGGAACATATCACTACAGAGAATACGGCCAAATTCATCATCAATCACTGGAACATCACTTCTGAGAAGACGGCCAAATTCATCATCAATCATTGGAACATCACTTCTGAGAATACGGCCAAATTCATCATCAATCATTGGAACATATATCACTACTGAGAATACGGCCAAATTCATCATCAATCACTGGAACATATCAGTACTGAGAATACGGCCAAATTCATCATCAATCACTGGAACATATCACTACTGAGAATACGGCCAAATTCATCATCAATCATTGGAACATATCACTACTGAGAATACGGCCAAATTCATCATCAATCACTGGAACATATCACTACTGAGAATACGGCCAAATTCATCATCAATCACTGGAACATATCACTACTGAGAATACGGCCAACTTCATCATCAATCATTGGAACATCACTACTGAGAATACAGCCAAATTCATCATCAATCATTGGAACATATCACTACTAAGAATACAGCCAAATTCATCATCAATCATTGGAACATCACTTCTGAGAATACAGCCAAATTCATCATCAATCACTGGAACATATCACTACTTAGAATACAGCCAAATTCATCATCAATCACTGGAACATATCACTACTGAGAATACAGCTAAATTCATCATCAATCACTGGAACATATCACTACTGAGAATACAGCCAAATTCATCATCAATCACTGGAACATATCACTACTGAGAATACAGCCAAATTCATCATCAATCACTGGAACATCACTACTGAGAATACAGCCAAATTCATCATCAATCATTGGAACATATCACTACTGATAATACAGCCAAATTCATCATCAATCACTGGAACATCACTACTGAGAATACAGCCAAATTCATCATCAATCATTGGAACATATCACTACTGATAATACAGCCAAATTCATCATCAATCACTGGAACCTCACTACTGAGAATACAGCCAAATTCATCATCAATCATTGGAACATCACTACTGAGAATACAGCCAAATTCATCTTCAATCACTGGAACATCACTACTGAGAATACAGCCAAATTCATCATCAATCATTGGAACATCACTACTGAGAATACAGCCAAATTCATCTTCAATCATTGGAACATCACTACTGAGAATACAGCCAAATTCATCATCAATCATTGGAACATCACTACTGAGAATACAGCCAAATTCATCTTCAATCATTGGAACATCACTACTTAATTCACAAAACTCTGCTAGACAAAGCATCCTCTTTGCAGGTCTTTTAGCATTGCACTGCGAGATTGCAAAGTTGCGAGAATTTAGTGAATTAGGCCCTTGGTCTAGTTCTTACCTGTAACACCTTGAACACCCAGTCTAGTTCTTACCTGTAACACCTTGAAAACCTGGTCTAGTTCTTACCAGTAACACCTGGTCCAGTTCCGTGGTCTAGTTCTTACCGGTAACACCTGGTCTAGTTCTTACCTGTAACACCTGGTCTAGTTCTTACCTGTAACACCTGGTCTAGTTCTTACCTGTAACACCTGGTCTAGTTCTTACCGGTAACACCTGGTCTAGTTCTTACCTGTAACACATTGAACATTTGGTCTAGTTCTTACCGGTAACACCTGGTCTAGTTCTTACCTGTAACACCTGGTCTAGTTCTTACCTGTAACACATTGAACATCTGGTCAAGTTCTTACCTGTAACAACTTGAACACCTGGTCTAGTTCATACCTGTAACATCTTGAACACCTGGTCTAGTTCACACCTGGTCTAGTTCACACCTGGTCTAGTTCACACCTGGTCTAGTTCTTACCTGTAACACCAGGTCTAGTTCTTACCGGTAACACCTGGTCTAGTTCTTACCTGTAACACCTGGTCTAGTTCTTACCTGTAACACATTGAACATCTGGTCAAGTTCTTACCTGTAACAACTTGAACACCTGGTCTAGTTCATACCTGTAACATCTTGAACACCTGGTCTAGTTCACACCTGGTCTAGTTCACACCTGTAACACCAGGTCTAGTTCATACCTGTAAGACCTTGAACACCTGGTCTAGTTCACACCTGGTCTAGTTCACACCTGTAACACCAGGTCTAGTTCATACCTGTAACACCTTGAACACCTGGTCTAGTTCACACCTGGTCTAGTTCACACCTGTAACACCAGGTCTAGTTCATACCTGTAACACCTTGAACACCTGGTCTAGTTCATACCTGTAACACCTTGAACACCTGGTCTAGTTCACACCTGTAACACCTTGAACACCTGGTCTAGTTCACACCTGTAACACCAGGTCTAGTTCATACCTGTAACACCTTGAACACCTGGTCTAGTTCATACCTGTAACACCTTGAACACCTGGTCTAGTTCACACCTGTAACACCAGGTCTAGTTCACACCTGTAACACCTTGAACACCTGGTCTAGTTCACACCTGGTCTAGTTCACACCTGTAACACCTTGAACACCTGGTCTAGTTCACACCTGGTCTAGTTCACACCTGTAACACCAGGTCTAGTTCTTACCTGTAACACCTTGAACACCTGGTCTAGTTCACACCTGTAACACCAGGTCTAGTTCTTACCTGTAACACCTGGAACATCTGGTCTAGTTCACACCTGTAACACCAGGTCTAGTTCTTACCTGTAACACCTTGAACACCTGGTCTAGTTCACACCTGTAACACCAGGTCTAGTTCTTACCTGTAACACCTTGAACACCTGGTCTAGTTCACACCTGTAACACCAGGTCTAGTTCTTACCTGTAACACCTTGAACACCTGGTCTAGTTCACACCTTTAACACCAGGTCTAGTTCTTACCTGTAACACCTTGAACACCTGGTCTAGTTCACACCTGTAACACCAGGTCTAGTTCTTACCTGTAACACCTTGAACACCAGGTCTAGTTCATACCTGTAACACCAGGTCTAGTTCATACCTGTAACACCAGGTCTAGTTCACACCTGTAACACCTGGTCTAGTTCACACCTGTAACACCAGGTCTAGTTCATACCTGTAACACCAGGTCTAGTTCACACCTGTAACACCTGGTCTAGTTCACACCTGTAACACCAGGTCTAGTTCACACCTGTAACACCAGGTCTAGTTCACACCTGTAACACCAGGTCTAGTTCATACCTGTAACACCAGGTCTAGTTCATACCTGTAACACCAGGTCTAGTTCACACCTGTAACACCAGGTCTAGTTCATACCTGT
The DNA here is from genome assembly GCF_016097555.1 of Gigantopelta aegis. Classification (NCBI taxonomy): domain Eukaryota; kingdom Metazoa; phylum Mollusca; class Gastropoda; order Neomphalida; family Peltospiridae; genus Gigantopelta; species Gigantopelta aegis. The sequence continues at coordinate 95,596,336 of NC_054701.1, forward strand.
AACACCAGGTCTAGTTCACACCTGTAACACCAGGTCTAGTTCATACCTGTAACACCAGGTCTAGTTCTTACCTGTAAGACCTTGAACACCTGGTCTAGTTCACACCTGTAACACCTGGTCTAGTTCATACCTGTAACACCTTGAACACCTGGTCTAGTTCATACCTGTAACACCTTGAACACCTGGTCTAGTTCTTACCTGTAAGACCTTGAACACCTGGTCTAGTTCATACCTGTAACACCTGTAACACCTGGTCTAGTTCATACCTGTAACACCTGTAACACCTGGTCTAGTTCTTACCTGTAAGACCTTGAACACCTGGTCCATCAGAGATGAAGTCATGCGTGTGTCCGTGTGTAGGTGGATCTGACGGTTCAGGTAACTCGCGGCAAGATTAGCAATCTGAAAAATGACGCACTCTCACTGCAGATATCTAACAGTCAGTTTCCGTAACTACTTAATAAACTTGTAAAGTATGTTTCATAAATATAGACAATCTATCAAAGAAAAATTGCAAATGAATCCGTAAGTTAAACTTTGGAGGGTGCCAAAAATTACCATGAGGAGGTTGTTTTTTCCCCACTAAAACCCCATCTCACCCAATAAGCAATATAAAATAATTTCCTATAATGTGCATTACAGTAAACGCCAAGCCCCGTACCAGCCCCAACCCATGCTGCATCATCATATTTGAAATAACCCTCACTAACATAGAACATTTACACCTTACACGTATGCTGCCATGTTGCAGAGAGATCACATTAGTTACAGTGCTGTCCGGTGTATCGGCGCACCTAAGCATTCAAGGACCATTTTCTATGTGAACACTGTGAAATACTTAATAAAATGTGTCTCTCATCAATGAAGCAGTGCATAATCTGAAATACACTACAAATTGTTTTATGTCTGTAGTAAATAAACATTTTAATATGGTGTATAAATATAGGCACCCCCTTGTATCCAAAACGATTTGCATGTCCGGTGAATCGGCGCAGTAGATGAGGATCGTTGACCCCGCTATTTATAGACCGCCCATAACTCACTTTGTAGCCCATAAACGCTACACTATTGTCCCAGGATTATTTTAGAACTTTAGTACTTTTTGTTTTGTCTTGTTAAAAATATTACTATGAAAATAAATGATCACACATGACCCATCTGATGATCAGTTTCGGAATCGTTTTCTTGAGTGGCACAGTACTGCAGATGCATAGGAGCCTACATGTTCAAAATGGTGTTTTTAGATTGGTTTTAACATTCTTAATATCAATAAGGCTGATCTACTTCGCGTTTATATACACAAACACAGGTGAATAATTTATTTTGAAATTATGATATAATTATTGATAATTCTAATATTTATTTTTTAATTGCACCCTTAACAATAAATATGTTGATACTTGATTACTTATTGAAAAAGGAACTGAACTTTAATTTGTTAAAAACACCAACAACATAACAACTTCCTAAGCATACTTAAGCAAAATACCAAGTGTGCCGAATCACCAGATACGGTTGTATATGGTGCCATCCACAGACTACTAAAAGACAACTCATGTGGAAGTGTTATGTCTTCAGCTGTGGCACAAGCTTTTCCCTCAAATTATAAAACATTACAGACTACAAAAGATAACACACATGGAAGTGTAGCCAGGGGGCATGGCATCCATGACCTCCCCCCCCCCCCCCCCCACAACCTTTTATATTTGCCTGTCGCCCCATAACACAACTCATACAGTGTTGGTGCCACTCAACCGAATGTGAACTCCCCATTCAAAGTCGTGAACGTCGTATACCTCTTCTGATGTCTTCAGTTGTAATATACATCCCAAATAGGCAAGAGTATAACACATTACAGTCTAGTAAAAGACAACCCACGTGGAAGTGCCATACCTCATCTGGTGTCTTCAGCTGTGACACAAGCTCCTCCTCCAGACTAGGGGGGTGTATGACACACCAGTCTTGATACGCATCATTCACATACTAAAACAGAAAACACACATGTAATTATAAAGAAATCAGTATCCATGTACAATTTCCCCTCGTTATTATGATGGTATCTACGAAATATACACAGTTCATGTAATATTTCCCCTCGTTATTATGATGATATCTACGAAATATACACAGTTCATGTAATATTTCCCCTCGTTATTATGATGGTATCTACGAAATATACACAGTTCATGTAATATTTCCCCTCGTTATTATGATGGTATCTACGAAATATACACAGTTCATGTACAATTTCCCCTCGTTATTATGATATCTACGAAATATACACAGTTCATGTAATATTTCCCCTCGTTATTATGATGGTATCTACGAAATATACACAGTTCATGTACAATTTCCCCTCGTTATTATGATATCTACGAAATATACACAGTTCATGTAATATTTCCCCTCGTTATTATGATATCTACGAAATATACACAGTTCATGTAATATTTCCCCTCGTTATTATGATGGTATCTACGAAATATACACAGTTCATGTAATATTTCCCCTCGTTATTATGATGATATCTACGAAATATACACAGTTCATGTAATATTTCCCCTCGTTATTATGATGATATCTACGAAATATACACAGTTCATGTAATATTTCCCCTCGTTATTATGATGGTATCTACGAAATATACACAGTTCATGTAATATTTCCCCTCGTTATTATGATGATATCTACGAAATATACACAGTTCATGTACAATTTCCCCTCGTTATTATGATATCTACGAAATATACACAGTTCATGTAATATTTCCCCTCGTTATTATGATATCTACGAAATATACACAGTTCATGTAATATTTCCCCTCGTTATTATGATGGTATCTACGAAATATACACAGTTCATGTAATATTTCCCCTCGTTATTATGATGATATCTACGAAATATACACAGTTCATGTAATATTTCCCCTCGTTATTATGATGGTATCTACGAAATATACACAGTTCATGTAATATTTCCCCTCGTTATTATGATGATATCTATGAAATATACACAGTTCATGTAATATTTCCCCTCGTTATTATGATGATATCTACGAAATATACACAGTTCATGTAATATTTCCCCTCGTATGAAATATACACAGTTCATGTAATATGATGGTATCTACGAAATATAACAGTTCATGTAATATGATGGTATCTACGAAATATACACAGTTCATGTAATACCCTCGTTATTATGATGATATCTACGAAATATACACAGTTCATGTAATATTTTCCCCTCGTTATTATGATGGTATCTACGAAATATACACAGTTCATGTAATATTTCACCTCGTTATTATGATGGTATCTACGAAATATACACAGTTCATGTAATATTTCCCCTCGTTATTATGATGGTATCTACGAAATATACACAGTTCATGTAATATTTCCCCTCGTTATTATGATGGTATCTACGAAATATACACAGTTCATGTAATATTTCCCCTCGTATGAAATATACACAGTTCATGTAATATTTCTCCTCGTTATTATGACGGTATCTACGAAATATACACAGTTCATGTACAATTTCCCCTCGTTATTATGACGATATCTACGAAATATACACAGTTCATGTAATATTTCCCCTCGTTATTATGATGGTATCTACGAAATATACACAGTTCATGTAATATTTCCCCTCGTTATTATGATGGTATCTACGAAATATACACAGTTCATGTAATATTTCCCCTCGTTATTATGATGATATCTACGAAATATACACAGTTCATGTACAATTTCCCCTCGTTATTATGGTATCTACGAAATATACACAGTTCATGTAATATTTCCCCTCGTTATTATGATGGTATCTACGAAATATACACAGTTCATGTAATATTTCCCCTCGTTATTATGATGGTATCTACGAAATATACACAGTTCATGTAATATTTCCCCTCGTTATTATGATGATATCTACGAAATATACACAGTTCATGTACAATTTCCCCTCGTTATTATGGTATCTACGAAATATACACAGTTCATGTAATATTTCCCCTCGTTATTATGATGATATCTACGAAATATACACAGTTCATGTACAATTTCCCCTCGTTATTATGGTATCTACGAAATATACACAGTTCATGTAATATTTCCCCTCGTTATTATGATGATATCTACGAAATATACACAGTTCATGTACAATTTCCCCTCGTTATTATGATATCTACGAAATATACACAGTTCATGTAATATTTCCCCTCGTTATTATGATATCTACGAAATATACACAGTTCATGTAATATTTCCCCTCGTTATTATGATGGTATCTACGAAATATACACAGTTCATGTAATATTTCCCCTCGTTATTATGATGATATCTACGAAATATACACAGTTCATGTAATATTTCCCCTCGTTATTATGATGGTATCTACGAAATATACACAGTTCATGTAATATTTCCCCTCGTTATTATGATGATATCTATGAAATATACACAGTTCATGTAATATTTCCCCTCGTTATTATGATGATATCTACGAAATATACACAGTTCATGTAATATTTCCCCTCGTATGAAATATACACAGTTCATGTAATATGATGGTATCTACGAAATATACACAGTTCATGTAATATGATGGTATCTACGAAATATACACAGTTCATGTAATATTTCCCCTCGTTATTATGATGATATCTACGAAATATACACAGTTCATGTAATATTTTCCCCTCGTTATTATGATGGTATCTACGAAATATACACAGTTCATGTAATATTTCACCTCGTTATTATGATGGTATCTACGAAATATACACAGTTCATGTAATATTTCCCCTCGTTATTATGATGGTATCTACGAAATATACACAGTTCATGTAATATTTCCCCTCGTTATTATGATGGTATCTACGAAATATACACAGTTCATGTAATATTTCCCCTCGTATGAAATATACACAGTTCATGTAATATTTCTCCTCGTTATTATGACGGTATCTACGAAATATACACAGTTCATGTACAATTTCCCCTCGTTATTATGACGATATCTACGAAATATACACAGTTCATGTAATATTTCCCCTCGTTATTATGATGGTATCTACGAAATATACACAGTTCATGTAATATTTCCCCTCGTTATTATGATGGTATCTACGAAATATACACAGTTCATGTAATATTTCCCCTCGTTATTATGATGATATCTACGAAATATACACAGTTCATGTACAATTTCCCCTCGTTATTATGGTATCTACGAAATATACACAGTTCATGTAATATTTCCCCTCGTTATTATGATGGTATCTACGAAATATACACAGTTCATGTAATATTTCCCCTCGTTATTATGATGGTATCTACGAAATATACACAGTTCATGTAATATTTCCCCTCGTTATTATGATGATATCTACGAAATATACACAGTTCATGTACAATTTCCCCTCGTTATTATGGTATCTACGAAATATACACAGTTCATGTAATATTTCCCCTCGTTATTATGATGATATCTACGAAATATACACAGTTCATGTACAATTTCCCCTCGTTATTATGGTATCTACGAAATATACACAGTTCATGTAATATTTCCCCTCGTTATTATGATGGTATCTACAAAATATACACAGTTCATGTAATATGATCGTATCTACGAAATATACACAGTTCTTGTAATATGATGGTATCTACGAAATATACACAGTTCATGTAATATGATGGTATCTACAAAATATGCACAGTTCATGTAATATTTTGGCTATGATTCAAAACACTAAACAAACAATAAAATATTTAAACATATCTTCAGTATATTTGATGTACAGTGAAACCTGTCTAAACCGGACCCTCAGCAAACTGGAATTCTGTCAAAACCGGCCAAGATTAATGGTCGCATATTTTCCAAATTCTAAAATGGATTGTGTTTAAATCGGAAAAATATTAGGTCCTTGGCAGGCACACTGGGGAGGTTTCAATGTTGGTGTTTCTGTTAGGTGATTAATTAATAAACCTATCTTTACCTTGTCTGGTTGTGTGGGGGAGGGTGCAGTCTTGATGTTTCTGTGAGGTGATTAATTAATAAACCTATGTTTACCTTGTCTGGTTGTGTGGGGGAGGGTGCTGTCTTGGTGTTTCTGTTTGGTGTTTAACATATGTTTAAAATATCAGACTGTGTGGAGGAGGGTGCAGTCTTGATGTTTCTGTTAGGTGTTTAATTAATAACCATCTTTGTAAATACCTTGCCAGGCTGTGCGGGGGAGGGTGCAGTTTTGGTGTTCCTGTTAGGTGTTTAATTAATAAACCTATGTTTACCTTGTCTGGCTCTACGGGGGAGGGTGCTGCCTTGGTGTTTCTGTTGGGTTTGGGGGGTGCGGCCGGCAACACGCGGACCCCGGGGGTTGGAGGCAGATGGCGGCGGCGAATTCGCGGAACCGGTCCATCACAGAACTCCATCACCTTGTCGCCAATCTCTATGACAGAGCCTTTTATAACGGCATAGAAAGGAAAGCAATGTTTATCAACATACCAGCACATTTTACACTACGGATGGTTTATACTACAGAGAGTATTCTCATTGTACGTCAAGAGAGAAAAAGAAAGAGAGAGGGGGAGACAGTGGGAGATGGGGAAAGACACAGTGGGAGAGAGAGTTAAAGAGACACACACACACACACGTGTGAGAGAGAGAGAGAGAGAGAGAGAGAGAGAGACAGAGAGAGAGAGAGACAGAGAGACAGACAGAGAGAGAGACAGAGAGAGGGAGAGAGAGAGAGACAGAGGGAGAGAGAGAGACAGAGGGAGAGACAGAGAGAGAGACAGAGACAGAGACAGAGAGAGATGACATGTACAATGCTGTTTGATGATCAGTCATGGGGCACTAGTTACAATAGGGAAAAACATAGGTTCCTCTGGGAGCAATCGATCCCATGACCTACCAATGATGAGGCAAGCACTCTTAACACTGAGCTACATTATGCCCCCTATCAGAAAGATTTATAATTTTAAAAAAACGAGCATTATTACCCTGTCTCCAGTCTCTAACGTGAACCTTTCACCAATAAACACAGAATATGTGTACCAGTAGAAACAGCAGCACATTATTAAGAGGTAATTAACACAATTAGTATTAATGGGATTATTAATGCTATTAGCAGATACCAAACAAAATATGCCCAGCAGTATGTCTGCTTATGGAGAAAATTATATATACGTAGAAATATGTATAGTCAGTTTAATATTACTGTATAGAGTTCAACAGTACTGTATATACAAAAGACTATTTTAACATGCAGTAAATATTTTAATAATACTCCATCAGGGATCTCACTGACCCTCGAAAAGTGTCCTTTGAAGCATGGAACTTGGACAGGACTCTTATGGTTTTTAGTTTTAACTTAAACTCCTATTATGGGAGTCCCCAAATTCCACAAGAAAGCTCAAATGACCCCCACTGGAGAAAGGCCAGTGAGAACCCTGCTCCATATACAGTATATTTTAAGTATTCTAAATACAACGTTGCAACAGTCCACATATATACATATATATATATATCAGGGTTCGAGATTAAAAATGTTGGGCAATATCCCAGTTGGATAATAACATTCAAAATCTGGTATCCCACCTGATAATTAAGTATCCCACTTAAATGAAATTCATAAATAACATTGTAACAAACGTGGACGACACTGTTACTTAACTTCACTAGTAAATGACAACTTTCATTGTTTCAGCAAAAAATAAAAACGCAGGATTAAAAAACACACAAAAAACCCAACAAACAACAACAACAACACAAAAACAAAACCATTATAAAGTATCACGGTGGGATACTGGGTTCTTGAAGTCTTGTATCCAAAAATTAATTTCTAGTATCCCCGGGATATCGGGATACCGTTAATCTCGAACACTGTATATATATAGTACATTTTGAAATAGATTACTTTTATTTGAAAATCTAGGGTGACTACATGATCAATAATTCTTTGACACATTTTTATCTTTATTTATATAGCGTAGGGAAAACAATTTACATTTTCATCCTAAAATGGGGGTACACAGGCCCCTTTCCTCCCACCCCCTCCCCCTGTTACTGTGGGCTTGTTATTTAGGCTAAGATTGCATTTACATGTGAGATTTATTAATTTGTTAAATTTATTTATGAGAAATGAAGTAAAAATAGTGAAATATGACAAATTTATGCAATGATGATAATCAATGTTTATGACAGTTAAGCTATTGGATATCAAACATTAGAGTCTTAGAGAAGAAACCCAGTACATTTTTCTGTTAGTAGCAAAGGATCTCTTATATGCACCATCCCATAGACAGGATAACACATACCATAGCCTTTGATACACCAGTCGTGGTGCACTGGATGGAACGAGAAATAGACCAATGGGCCCAATGACGGGGATCTATCCTAGACTGACCACACATCAAGCTTTACCACTGGGTTATGTCCTGTCCCCCTTTACCCAACACCCACCCACCCACCACCCACCCACCCACCCACCACCCACCACCCACCACCCATACATCGTTACCTGGCAGTAAGTTGGTCTCCGATGTGATGATATTGCTGTTGACAAAACACTTGAGATCTTTGTTGGTTGGTGCGATGGTCATCCCACTTGTGGGCCAGACTGTAACCAGGAACAACGGGACACAAATCTTCCTGCCCTCATCTCTGTCCGAATGAACCATGCACACTGTGTCTTCAGCATTCAGCCCTGTAAAGACACACACATTACATGAACCATGCACACTGTGTCTTCAGCATTCAGCCCTGTAAACACACACACATTACATGAACCATGCACACCGTGTCTTCAGCATTCAGCCCTGTAAACACACACACATTACATGAACCATGCACACCGTGTCTTCAGCATTCAGCCCTGTAAACACACACACACATTACATGAACCATGCACACCGTGTCTTCAGCATTCAGCCCTGTAAACACACGCACATTACATGAACCATGCACACCGTGTCTTCAGCATTCAGCCCTGTAAACACACACACATTACATGAACCATGCACACCGTGTCTTCAGCATTCAGCCCTGTAAACACACACACATTACATGAACCATGCACACCGTGTCTTCAGCATTCAGCCCTGTAAACACACACACGACATGAACCATGCACACCGTGTCTTCAGCATTCAGCCCTGTAAACACACACACATTACATGAACCATGCACACCGTGTCTTCAGCATTCAGCCCTGTAAACACACACACATTACATGAACCATGCACACCGTGTCTTCAGCATTCAGCCCTGTAAACACACACACGACATGAACCATGCACACCGTGTCTTCAGCATTCAGCCCTGTAAACACACGCACATTACATGAACCATGCACACCGTGTCTTCAGCATTCAGCCCTGTAAACACACACACATTAGATGAACCATGCACACCGTGTCTTCAGCATTCAGCCCTGTAAACACACACACATTAGATGAACCATGCACACCGTGTCTTCAGCATTCAGCCCTGTAAACACACACACATTAGATGAACCATGCACACCGTGTCTTCAGCATTCAGCCCTGTAAACACACACACATTAGATGAACCATGCACACCGTGTCTTCAGCATTCAGCCCTGTAAACACACACACATTTGATGAACCATGCACACCGTGTCTTCAGCATTCAGCCCTGTAAACACACACACATTTGATGAACCATGCACACCGTGTCTTCAGCATTCAGCCCTGTAAACACACACACATTAGATGAACCATGCACACCGTGTCTTCAGCATTCAGCCCTGTAAACACACACACATTAGATGAACCATGCACACCGTGTCTTCAGCATTCAGCCCTGTAAACACACACACATTAGATGAACCATGCACACCGTGTCTTCAGCATTCAGCCCTGTAAACACACACACATTAGATGAACCATGCACACCGTGTCTTCAGCATTCAGCCCTGTAAACACACACACATTACATGAACCATGCACACCGTGTCTTCAGCATTCAGCCCTGTAAACACACACACATTACATGAACCATGCACACCGTGTCTTCAGCATTCAGCCCTGTAAACACACACACACATTACATGAACCATGCACACCGTGTCTTCAGCATTCAGCCCTGTAAACACACGCACATTACATGAACCATGCACACCGTGTCTTCAGCATTCAGCCCTGTAAACACACACACATTACATGAACCATGCACACCGTGTCTTCAGCATTCAGCCCTGTAAACACACACACGACATGAACCATGCACACCGTGTCTTCAGCATTCAGCCCTGTAAACACACACACATTAGATGAACCATGCACACCGTGTCTTCAGCATTCAGCCCTGTAAACACACACACATTTGATGAACCATGCACACCGTGTCTTCAGCATTCAGCCCTGTAAACACACACACATTAGATGAACCATGCACACCGTGTCTTCAGCATTCAGCCCTGTAAACACACGCACATTAGATGAACCATGCACACCGTGTCTTCAGCATTCAGCCCTGTAAACACACGCACATTAGATGAACCATGCACACCGTGTCTTCAGCATTCAGCCCTGTAAACACACACACATTAGATGAACCATGCACACCGTGTCTTCAGCATTCAGCCCTGTAAACACACACATTACATGAACCATGCACACCGTGTCTTCAGCATTCAGCCCTGTAAACACACACACATTACATGAACCATGCACACCGTGTCTTCAGCATTCAGCCCTGTAAACACACACACGACATGAACCATGCACACCGTGTCTTCAGCATTCAGCCCTGTAAACACACGCACATTACATGAACCATGCACACCGTGTCTTCAGCATTCAGCCCTGTAAACACACACACATTAGATGAACCATGCACACCGTGTCTTCAGCATTCAGCCCTGTAAACACACACACATTAGATGAACCATGCACACCGTGTCTTCAGCATTCAGCCCTGTAAACACACACACATTAGATGAACCATGCACACCGTGTCTTCAGCATTCAGCCCTGTAAACACACACACATTAGATGAACCATGCACACCGTGTCTTCAGCATTCAGCCCTGTAAACACACACACATTAGATGAACCATGCACACCGTGTCTTCAGCATTCAGCCCTGTAAACACACACACATTAGATGAACCATGCACACCGTGTCTTCAGCATTCAGCCCTGTAAACACACACACATTAGATGAACCATGCACACCGTGTCTTCAGCATTCAGCCCTGTAAACACACACACATTTGATGAACCATGCACACCGTGTCTTCAGCATTCAGCCCTGTAAACACACACACATTAGATGAACCATGCACACCGTGTCTTCAGCATTCAGCCCTGTAAACACACACACATTAGATGAACCATGCACACCGTGTCTTCAGCATTCAGCCCTGTAAACACACACACATTAGATGAACCATGCACACCGTGTCTTCAGCATTCAGCCCTGTAAACACACACACATTACATGAACCATGCACACCGTGTCTTCAGCATTCAGCCCTGTAAACACACACACATTACATGAACCATGCACACCGTGTCTTCAGCATTCAGCCCTGTAAACACACACACACATTACATGAACCATGCACACCGTGTCTTCAGCATTCAGCCCTGTAAACACACGCACATTACATGAACCATGCACACCGTGTCTTCAGCATTCAGCCCTGTAAACACACACACATTACATGAACCATGCACACCGTGTCTTCAGCATTCAGCCCTGTAAACACACACACGACATGAACCATGCACACCGTGTCTTCAGCATTCAGCCCTGTAAACACACACACATTAGATGAACCATGCACACCGTGTCTTCAGCATTCAGCCCTGTAAACACACACACATTTGATGAACCATGCACACCGTGTCTTCAGCATTCAGCCCTGTAAACACACACACATTAGATGAACCATGCACACCGTGTCTTCAGCATTCAGCCCTGTAAACACACGCACATTAGATGAACCATGCACACCGTGTCTTCAGCATTCAGCCCTGTAAACACACGCACATTACATGAACCATGCACACCGTGTCTTCAGCATTCAGCCCTGTAAACACACACACATTAGATGAACCATGCACACCGTGTCTTCAGCATTCAGCCCTGTAAACACACACATTACATGAACCATGCACACCGTGTCTTCAGCATTCAGCCCTGTAAACACACACACATTACATGAACCATGCACACCGTGTCTTCAGCATTCAGCCCTGTAAACACACACACGACATGAACCATGCACACCGTGTCTTCAGCATTCAGCCCTGTAAACACACGCACATTACATGAACCATGCACACCGTGTCTTCAGCATTCAGCCCTGTAAACACACACACATTAGATGAACCATGCACACCGTGTCTTCAGCATTCAGCCCTGTAAACACACACACATTAGATGAACCATGCACACCGTGTCTTCAGCATTCAGCCCTGTAAACACACACACATTAGATGAACCATGCACACCGTGTCTTCAGCATTCAGCCCTGTAAACACACACACATTTGATGAACCATGCACACCGTGTCTTCAGCATTCAGCCCTGTAAACACACACACATTAGATGAACCATGCACACCGTGTCTTCAGCATTCAGCCCTGTAAACACACACACATTAGATGAACCATGCACACCGTGTCTTCAGCATTCAGCCCTGTAAACACACACACATTAGATGAACCATGCACACCGTGTCTTCAGCATTCAGCCCTGTAAACACACACACATTAGATGAACCATGCACACCGTGTCTTCAGCATTCAGCCCTGTAAACACACACACATTAGATGAACCATGCACACCGTGTCTTCAGCATTCAGCCCTGTAAACACACACACATTAGATGAACCATGCACACCGTGTCTTCAGCATTCAGCCCTGTAAACACACACACATTAGATGAACCATGCACACCGTGTCTTCAGCATTCAGCCCTGTAAACACACACACATTACATGAACCATGCACACCGTGTCTTCAGCATTCAGCCCTGTAAACACACACACATTACATGAACCATGCACACCGTGTCTTCAGCATTCAGCCCTGTAAACACACACACATTACATGAACCATGCACACCGTGTCTTCAGCATTCAGCCCTGTAAACACACACACACATTACATGAACCATGCACACCGTGTCTTCAGCATTCAGCCCTGTAAACACACACACACATTACATGAACCATGCACACCGTGTCTTCAGCATTCAGCCCTGTAAACACACGCACATTACATGAACCATGCACACCGTGTCTTCAGCATTCAGCCCTGTAAACACACACACATTACATGAACCATGCACACCGTGTCTTCAGCATTCAGCCCTGTAAACACACACACACATTACATGAACCATGCACACCGTGTCTTCAGCATTCAGCCCTGTAAACACACACACGACATGAACCATGCACACCGTGTCTTCAGCATTCAGCCCTGTAAACACACACACACGACATGAACCATGCACACCGTGTCTTCAGCATTCAGCCCTGTAAACACACACACATTAGATGAACCATGCACACCGTGTCTTCAGCATTCAGCCCTGTAAACACACACACATTTGATGAACCATGCACACCGTGTCTTCAGCATTCAGCCCTGTAAACACACACACATTAGATGAACCATGCACACCGTGTCTTCAGCATTCAGCCCTGTAAACACACACACATTAGATGAACCATGCACACCGTGTCTTCAGCATTCAGCCCTGTAAACACACGCACATTACATGAACCATGCACACCGTGTCTTCAGCATTCAGCCCTGTAAACACACGCACATTACATGAACCATGCACACCGTGTCTTCAGCATTCAGCCCTGTAAACACACGCACATTACATGAACCATGCACACCGTGTCTTCAGCATTCAGCCCTGTAAACACACGCACATTACATGAACCATGCACACCGTGTCTTCAGCATTCAGCCCTGTAAACACACGCACATTACATGAACCATGCACACCGTGTCTTCAGCATTCAGCCCTGTAAACACACGCACATTACATGAACCATGCACACCGTGTCTTCAGCATTCAGCCCTGTAAACACACGCACATTACATGAACCATGCACACCGTGTCTTCAGCATTCAGCCCTGTAAACACACACACACATTACATGAACCATGCACACCGTGTCTTCAGCATTCAGCCCTGTAAACACACACACGACATGAACCATGCACACCGTGTCTTCAGCATTCAGCCCTGTAAACACACACACACGACATGAACCATGCACACCGTGTATTCAGCATTCAGCCCTGTAAACACACACACATTACATGAACCATGCACACCGTGTCTTCAGCATTCAGCCCTGTAAACACACACACATTACATGAACCATGCACACCGTGTCTTCAGCATTCAGCCCTGTAAACACACACACATTACATGAACCATGCACACCGTGTCTTCAGCATTCAGTCCTGTAAACACACACATTACATGAACCATGCACACCTGTAAACACACACACACATTACATGAACCATGTACACCGTGTCTTCAGCATTAAACACACACACATTACATGAACCATGCACACTGCGTCTTCAGCATCCAGCCCTGTAAACCCACACATTACATGAACCATGCACACCATGTCTTCAGCATTCAGCCCTGTACACACACACATTACATGAACCATGCTCACTGTGTCTTCAGCATTCAGCCCTGTAAACACACACATTACATGAACACCATGTCTTTAGCATTCAGCCCTGTAAACACACACATTGCCTGAACCATGCATACTGTGTCTTCAGCATTTAGCCCTGTACACATTACAAACAGCTAAACATTAAACATATTAGTGACAAACTCAAAACCATAATACTATAGGAAATACAAGCAAAATTAAGAAAATATACAAATAAAAAAAAACATGCTGTTGAAAGAAAAAAATATATATATATAGACCATGGCAAAAAAGAAGAAGAAGTAAAAACTGCACAGCAGATGGGTGGACATTGTGACTGCTGTGGGCCATTGTAGTCAGGGGTTGTATACTTGCATTAATGACAGTCTAAATATGATGTTATGTTTCTTGTGTGCCTGTCAATTTTCACTGTTATTGTTTAAGACAAAAAAGAAAAGAAAAAAGAAACAATGTGTACTACAACAATACAGGGTCAACAGTGAACTGCTTAGCGCTATGGTTACCACATGTGGTCTATAAATAACACGATCACCAGGTCTGATGTACTGCACTGAAACACTGAACATGGAAACCATTTTGGAGAAAGTAGGGCAATACAAAGAATGAATGAATGAATGAATGAATGATTGTTTAATGACAGTAAATACCACAAAATAAAAATCTTCAAAACTACAAAAATAAATGCCACATGCAAGACAATGAAAACAGTGTATGGAACTGTGGTAAACAAACCAATACTGCAGTGAAACTATCAAGACAAAATGAAAAACAGATCTGAGAGTTAACAGCTGTGAAAGGTTAACACAACATAGCAAAAATAAAATCTTCAAAAAAGCCCAAAATAAAGACTGAACCATATCAACCATGGAAACAGTGTGCTAAACAAACCAATGTTGGTCCAAATTATCAACAAAAAACATATCTGAAAACATTATCACAGATACTTGTAGAACTTGTTTTAAAATATACAAACATACTAAACAGGGTTGAAAATTAGCAGTCGCCCGGTCGCGACTTTTATTGGCTAAGGGCGACTAAGAATTTTAGAAAGGTAGTCCATTGGGCGACCATCAATTTTAGTGTCTGGCGAGTATGGTACTAGTTAAAAAAGAAACACACTGATACTGAAACGAATGTGACAAAAGACACCTCGTCTATGTTGGCGCGAACTATAGATATGGCAGCAGAAGACATGTTCTATATTTTGACAGCGCCAACATAATGAATAACGATAAAATTAATATAAAAACATATTAATTTATTAAGTTTTAAACCCATACCATCGCAAATAACATTTTATTGGGGTAAAAGTGCAGTGTAAACTAAAACAAAAATTCTTCACAAATTACAATCAAACTGCACAGGTTACCTCTTTTTTTTGTGATACAAGTTTCAAGGCATTTGATGGAACATCCAAGGTAATCTGAATGACACGACCATAATAAAATATGCTATGTTCAGGGCTGTATCTCTGTACAATTAAAGCATAGTTGAATAGGCATTTGGCAAAATAGTGGATGATTCCATGGATCTCTATCTAGGAGAACAGCCACTCCCGAGGAAATCATTTGCTGGGAATTTCACCCATCTTGAATCACCACAAAATGTATTCCATCCCTCTTGCATTGCCACAGAGGACTGCCACTCCCATACTAGTTTACTAAAGTATGCGCAGTTCTACCTTTAGTCTGTTTGTAAGTTGCATTATCTTTAACCCTGTATTAAAAATGAGATTTAATATGTTTAATTTAAAGGGACACACCCTAGTTACGTTTATTTGTTAACCATTACAGCGTTGTTTTTCGCAATTAAACCCCATTTTTCACAAATAAAATTGCACTTTACTTACATTTTATTATTTAGAATACACATTTCCATTCACCTGAAGTGCTTTTTGGTAATCCTGATGTTTGTAAAACCACGAAATGCATTTTTTGAATTTTTTCACAAAACGTGTTGTCGAGAAAAAAACCGTTAAGCAAGCGAGGTCCAATCTATTTTTAATGTCACAGACGTTGGTATATCACGTGACCGTTATCATTTTGGTTCGGTTTGTTTTCTCGTGCACGGTTCGCGCAATCAACATCCGATTTGTTGTTGTTCATTTGTGAGATTTTTCTTCACAGTTCGTAAACATTTTCAGTAACAATAAAGTTCAGACAAGTAAGTGTCTCAATACAAAACGTTACAAACCCTTAAAACCAATAATTTTGCTAAGTCTTACGATATCTGGAGAGGGGATACAACCAGGACAGAACAGTTGGAACATGTCCAGGAGAGGTGAAACGAACGCACCCCAAGTCTGTGAAATTTGTCGTGACATAGGCATTGTTGTGCTTCTACCGGTGACATCAGAATACTAACTTTCAAAATTATTTCAAACAATTGGGACATGGGGATTCCCATGGTATTTATCAATATAAAACCTGCTTTTTCACTCCATTTGATAAAAACGTGATCTAAGTGTGTTACAGGTTTGTAGATTAACCAAATTATAATTTATTTTCGCTGGATGGAACTAGGGTGTGCGGCTTTAATAGTACTTTGTAAAGAAACATGTTTCTTTATACTGTTTTGTTTTTTTATACGAGTTGGTATGGGTTTAAAACTTAATGACATCGTTTTTATATGAAGTTTTACTTTATTCATTATGAAGTTAAACGTCAATTTATCGGTTTTCTTTAACGCAAACAGTTATTATTCAACAAAAAAAAACCACTCTAGTTTTAATTTTAGCTGTGCAGTTAAATTCCAATGTGACAATTGGAGGGTTAGTTGAATCTGAGAAGGGCCAGTATGATTTTTCTTCAACTGGCCCTGCTGGCAACCTTGGTTTTCATGTTAATTTTCAACCCTGACTAAATATGTGTTGCATTCACCACTCTCAAGGAAACCCATGAGAATATGCGATTTTAACAAGTACTGTATATTTCAATGTTTCTGCCAGAAAGAAATGTTTGGGTATATGGTGCTATGGAATTGAATACACAGTCAACAGAGGGTAATGGAGGCCTCCCCCAGAAAGAAAATCTGTTAAGTTTAGGCCTAGAGTTAAGAAAATCATGCAGTAACAGAGTTTCTGCCAGACGCTAAAACAGATATGGTGCCATACCCAAATGTTTGGCAGATTTAATTTTTGTTAAGTTAACTTTTTGACAAAATCAATTATTCTTATCATTACTGTATCTTTTCTTAATCCTAACCCTAAACTTAACCCATTTTCTTTCTTAGGGAGGCCTCCCATACCTCCTGTTGTCTGTGGTTGAATTCAATTCCATAGCGCCATACCCAAAAATTTCTTTCTGGCAGAAACACTGAGTAATGATAAAAGAAACTAATTTTGTCAAAAGGTTAACAAAAAACAAAAACATCTGCCAAAACATATGGGTATGTACCATGTATACCCGTTTTACCCTCTGGCAGAAACCCTGTATAAACTAGAAATGGTACCATATTTTGTTGAAACACATATCAAAGGCCAAGGTATGTGCTATCCTGTCTGTGGGATGGTGCATATAAAAAATCCCTTGCTACTAGTACTAATGAAAAAAATGTAGCAGGTTTCCTCTCTATGACTGTCAAAAATCACTATATGCTTGACATCCAATAGCTGATGATTAATAAATGTGCTCTAGTGGTGTCGTTAAAAAAGCAATCTTTTTTTTTTTGAATGCTTGATGGTGAGGGCAAGGGATGCGGAAATCGATATTGTTGGGTTCCAATCCCACTTCAACTGCACTTGACACATCTAATGATTTATGTCGATAGTCGGTTTCTATCAGGGAAGGTTGTTCTCGGACTATAAGGGACGGTCCAATGTCAATGGTTTTCATAATCCTAACAATGTTAGGATTGGGTTTGACCCCCTCCCCCCCCTCCCCTAATCCTAACATAAAAACATTGATATAATGTGTACGAAACATTGACCTTCGATGGACCGATGTTTTACCTGAAAAGCAATCCAAACATGGCTTTTACCCCCCCCCCCCCTTTCCGAACATTGTTCGGATTGTGAAGCACATCGATATTTATGGACCGTCCCTAAGTTATTTATTTCTGAACTGATTGTTCCCTTAGGACTAAAGTATCCTGTAACTCATGATCATTCTCACGTGACACATTTTTATTTTTTACGTGTTTTTTTGTTGTTGTTATTTTTTTTTAAAGAGTTCTTAATACTATACATAACGCTAACCCTAAACCTGAATATACTGAATGCTAGAAGGATCGGAACTCGTACCGCCAAATAAAGTCAGAAGTTAAAACTGCAAACTTCCTCGTGCATATATATGATATAGGACCGTCTACACCCAACTCTTACCGACGATCACGGAGAATTCCCCGCTTCCTGTGACAGTGATGGCTGCTGTAGACAGGTCATTGACGTTTTTCAGTGATATCACCTTCTTGTCTGATGCCGCCATCAAACGATGTATTTCATGAAGACAATATTTCCATACACCGCTGTCACGACATCATCAGGTAATATGCTGCCGAGATTGTTGTGGTTGAACTCGTTTTACTCCTCTCGATGTGAAGAGTATAACGGTTGTCTCCCTTGCTTCGACAGTCTGACAAAAACTAACACACGCGCGCGCACACGCACACACACACACACACACACACACACACACACACACACACACATCTTCAATCCATGCTTGGCGCTGTCAATCAGATAGTCCAGGGAGGGGAATATAAACGTCTAAGCTTGCTCTGAACGTGCACGTTTTAAAAACTGTGACCTGACCAGGGTTCGAGGGCGTAAGCTACTCCTTTGAAAAGTTTTTTTTTAAATCCAAATGTTCAAATAAGGAATTTCCAGCATAACTCGGAATATTGGGAAGGGGATGAAGGTATGCACATAAAACGTACGAGAGGAAACTGACGCATTTCAAATAGGTTTTTTTATTTTTATTTTTTATTTTAATTCGGCATGGCATTCTCCGAACACTTAGTCCCACTACCCTCCAATGTTCAGTTGGTCCCGTCGTGCCTGAAGAAATTGAAAAGACCCCCCCCCCCCCCCACCACCCCCTTTGTGTCGCTTTGCGCCTGCAGAACCTGCAGTGTCGAGATTCTCCTGTCAGTCTACTCTCCACCACACCCCTGTGCATGCCTAGTTTGTAAGGTCCATTCATGTCTGCGAAGTTAAAAATGGTAACCACGAGAGTTGTACCGTGTTAAGCCCCCCCCCCCCCCCCCCCCCCCCCCCCACACACACCAAGAATCACCAATGTATGAGATGGTGGCCCGTCAGGACGTTTATTTCATCTCGACCAGTGCTTAACAACTGGTATGTCAAAGACGGTAAATCATAGATATTATTAGTAATATTACACAAGTCATTATCAGGTGCAATCCTTACGAGTTTTCTAGCTCAGGTGCTTATGAAATCAAACAAATAACAGCTATCATATACCTTTATCAAAACACTTTTATTTCATTGAATGAATGAAACTACAATCACGGAAACTCATTTAAGACAATCATTTTCAAAACAAAACAACTGTCTGTTTCAATGTTTCTGTGTGTTCTAAAGACCATGGATTATGGTTGTTAATTTCTGTGTCAGTAAGTGTGTCCATCATGTCAAAGTCTTCTCGTCGGCCAACTCTGTCCTCAGTACTGTGATCTGCATTTGTGACACCAGTGTCGGTATCAACACCACTAAGCTCCAAGCTGCCGTACGTGAGGTTTTGTCCTGGAAGTACTCCAAACGGAATTGAGGACCATTTAGTATGAATGTGGCTTAACTGCCACATACCTCCAACACTGGACAATTCTGGATCGGAAGAATGCTCTTCGGAACCAGTTCCTATTCTGCGTGGTTGTGCCAGGGCCGATATATCACCAATACTGTAGGTGCTACCATCGTGATGGTAGTCGGCTGTAATGGGAGCATCAGTGTTATACACAGACAACAGGCATCTGAGCAGTTCTGCTTTCTCGTGGAACTGTCCCTTGTCAGTCCTTTTAATAAGAATCTCAGTAACACTGTGGGTAAACTGGTTTGGATTCTGAAGACACAACAGAAGCAGCTGTTTCCAAGGGATGAGAGTACGTCCGTTGAACAACTTCTTGCAGCCCAGACCATCACGGCAAACTGCAAGCAGCCAGCCGGCGACTAGGCGATTCCTGAGAGTGCTATCGTTGGTGAGTGTACGTATCATCATCTCACACAATGATGACAGTAAATTCAATTTATTTAACGTGCGTAAGAGTGGCTGCCACAAATTGAATAATTGTGCAGGAAGCAATAAACCTGAACATGCAACATCCTCTTCATTTATGTCCAACAGGTCAAAATACTTATTTGAAAACACATGTCCATCATCCATAATGCTGGAAATAAGATGTTTTTTGTTTGTTTCTGTCAGACAATTCTGTAGCTCAACCATTAATTCGTGCTCATGTGAATTAATATCAGGAGATGTTTGCAGCTCTCTGCATCTCGCGTCTGCAAATGTTTGTATGATACGCCGAAGACGAGATCTGCTGGCAACTGTATTGGCCGACTCGTCATCGTCCAGTTGGTCTGTGAGTGTCTCTGGCAAATTGCTAATCCAGAAGTCGGAATGCAACCACTGCAGTGCCAAGATAGCGCCCGAATACAGCAAGTCGAGTGACGGTAGGTTCCTGTGGGTGGCGTCGTGTCGCAGGCGCACGATCCACAGCGGGATTCCGCACTGCAGCGCCAGCTCGTGCACCGGCATGGCGTAATACTTCGTCTGGCCTCGCTGAGTCACGTGGTTCACAAACCGAATAAGTGCCATGCTGTACATCGAGCGAAGTCGGTCGTCGAGGTACCTTGTGGTTCCGGCTTTTTGTGCTTCTTCGTGGTCACACAAAACGGAAATCAAAGCTGCCGAACTTTCAATCGCGATTGATAGGTCTTGCTGAACTCGGCTTTTCCATACGGCTACCTTGTCAACGCCGTACCTTCTTATCTGTAAATCATCACTGAACAGATCACTGTAAACACCAAGAAACTCGTTTCTGTCCAACCATGGAACCACTTTTGTCGCATGCACAGATTGTCGATTGGGCGCAGCCATATTTGTTCTTCTGTTTGTAATTTCTTCCTACTTGAGCTCCGCCTTAATAAAACGCGGACGGCGATCCCATTATATTATTGTTTGCGAATTTATCGAAATCAAGGAGATTGAATGCAAGCGCGCCACTGTTGATTTCATCCTCATTTGAACATAACAACAGGCGCCGGGACGGATGCGGTGGCAGCACTGCGTTTCCAACTCTGAATATTATGCACGCTAAACCATGATGAAAGGCGAATTAAAATATAGTTGCCACCCCAGATTCACCACTATGGTGACTTCCAAACTATAAAACCACACTTATACATATATATATTTTTACACTTTTTCTTGTATGTATGTATGTATGTTCGAACTGTATTTAAAAAGGGTTTATCTACCACACACGACCAGTCGTGTTCACATAATGGACAGCAACCATATCGGAGAAAAGTCGTATGTACTGTGTCAGTTACGTCTATTTTCGTGCAAATTGGTATCTGTAATTCACTTACGACCATTTAAATCCTTTTGTATTAGCGACAACGCTACAATTTTTTTGTGGCAATATGTAATCGGGGATGACGATTCAGAATATGCAAGAAAGACGTTTTAGGTCCTATTTGCCACTTACGACCTTTTAGCTCTCACGCGACGTAATGTGAATAAATGTTATCCAGATTAGGGTATTTTCGTTTAATTCGGGCAAAAATTAGCCGCCCTCACCCCACCCGTATACAATTGGGAGCCCGTACGCCTATCGCCTATGTATTACTATAATAATTCAAATTTAGACTGCGATTTAACGTTTGACTACAGATATGACTTGACTGAGCCTTGAGACGTTCCATCACAGGGTCTTGCCCATAGCTGTACGGGCTCCCATTTGTTTGTGTTCGAGTGTGGCGGGGAACTCGAAATTAAGTTAAATGTCCGAATCTGGATAACTATTATTAGTCAACAACCAAACAGCTATTTTACCAGAATGCGAAAATGTGCTCCAGTATGGGTGCTGGAGGCAGACAGCTGACCCCCTAAATCTTCATATCGAACGCTTCTGGTGTTACACTAGCATCTCACAATATCACACATAAAGTCCAATGGCTTACAGTAACCATGATGCAATGTCTTACATGTAAAGTGACAAATTTCATCAATGATACACAAAACTGTTGGCGACCCATCTGACCATCATTAGTCAACATCGTATCCGAGTAACCAGCCAATATGTTTACCCTAATGTCATGTAATCTTGTTTTGTCATTAGTCAACATATCGTATCCGAGTAACCATGTCATGTAATCTTGTTTTGTCATTAGTCAACATATCGTATCCGAGTAACCATGTCATGTAACCTTGTTTTGTCATTAGTCAACATATCGTATCCGAGTAACCATGTCATGTAATATTGTTTTGTCATTAGTCACCATATCGTATCCGAGTAACCATGTCATGTAATATTGTTTTGTCATTAGTCAACATATCGTATCAGAGTAACCAGCCAATATGTTTACCCTAATGTCATGTAATGTTGTTTTGTCATTAGTCAACATATCGTATCCGAGTAACCATGTCATGTAATATTGTTTTGTCATTAGTCGACATATCGTATCCGAGTAACCAGCCAGTATGTTTACAGAATGTCATGTAAACTTGTTCTGTCATTAGTCGAAATATCGTATCCGAGTAACCAGCCAGTATGTTTACAGAATGTCATGTAATCTTGTTCTGTCATTAGTCGACATATCGTATCCGAGTAACCAGCCAGTATGTTTACAGAATGTCATGTAATCTTGTTCTGTCATTAGTCGACATATCGTATCCGAGTAACCAGCCAGTATGTTTACAGAATGTCATGTAATCTTGTTCTGTCATTAGTCGACATATCGTATCCGAGTAACCAGCCAGTATGTTTACAGAATGTAATGTAATCTTGTTCTGTCATTAGTCCACATATCGTATCCGAGTAACCAGCCAGTATGTTTACAGAATGTCATGTAATCTTGTTCTGTCATTAGTCCACATATCGTATCCAAGTAACCAGCCAGTATGTTTACAGAATGTCTTGTAATCTTGTTCTGTCATTAGTCCACATATCGTATCCAAGTAACCAGCCAGTATGTTTACAGAATGTCATGTAATCTTGTTCTGTCATTAGTCCACATATCGTATCCGAGTAACCAGCCAATATGTTTACAGAATGTCATGTAATCTTGTTCTGTCATTAGTCCACATATCGTATCCGAGTAACCAGCCAATATGTTTACAGAATGTCATGTAATCTTGTTTTGTCATCAGTCCACATATCGTATCCAAGTAACCAGCCAATATGTTTACAGAATGTCATGTAATCTTGTTTTGTCATCAGTCCACATATCGTATCCAAGTAACCAGCCAATATGTTTACAGAATGTCATGTAATCTTGTTTTGTCATCAGTCCACATATCGTATCCAAGTAACCAGCCAATATGTTTACAGAATGTCATGTAATCTTGTTTTGTCATCAGTCCACATATCGTATCCAAGTAACCAGCCAATATGTTTACAGAATGTCATGTAATCTTGTTTTGTCATCAGTCCACATATCGTATCCGAGTAACCAGCCAATATGTTTACAGAATGTCATGTAATCTTGTTTTGTCATCAGTCCACATATCGTATCCGAGTAACCAGCCAATATGTTTACAGAATGTCATGTAATCTTGTTTTGTCATCAGTCCACATATCGTATCCGAGTAACCAGCCAGTATGTTTACAGAATGTCATGTAATCTTGTTTTGTCATCAGTCCACATATCGTATCCGAGTAACCAGCCAGTATGTTTACAGAATGTCATGTAATCTTGTTTTGTCATCAGTCGACATATCGTATCCCAGTAACCAGCCAGTATGTTTACAGAATGTCATGTAATCTTGTTTTGTCATCAGTCGACATATCGTATCCAAGTAACCAGCCAGTATGTTTACAGAATGTCATGTAATCTTGTTTTGTCATCAGTCGACATATCGTATCCAAGTAACCAGCCAGTATGTTTACAGAATGTCATGTAATCTTGTTTTGTCATCAGTCGACATATCGTATCCAAGTAACCAGCCAGTATGTTTACAGAATGTCATGTAATCTTGTTTTGTCATCAGTCGACATATCGTATCCAAGTAACCAGCCAGTATGTTTACAGAATGTCATGTAATCTTGTTTTGTCATCAGTCGACATATCGTATCCAAGTAACCAGCCAGTATGTTTACAGAATGTCATGTAATCTTGTTTTGTCATCAGTCGACATATCGTATCCAAGTAACCAGCCAGTATGTTTACAGAATGTCATGTAATCTTGTTTTGTCATCAGTCGACATATCGTATCCAAGTAACCAGCCAGTATGTTTACAGAATGTCATGTAATCTTGTTTTGTCATCAGTCGACATATCGTATCCAAGTAACCAGCCAGTATGTTTACAGAATGTCATGTAATCTTGTTTTGTCATCAGTCGACATATCGTATCCAAGTAACCAGCCAGTATGTTTACAGAATGTCATGTAATCTTGTTTTGTCATCAGTCCACATATCGTATCCAAGTAACCAGCCAATATGTTTACAGAATGTCATGTAATCTTGTTTTGTCATCAGTCCACATATCGTATCCAAGTAACCAGCCAGTATGTTTACAGAATGTCATGTAATCTTGTTTTGTCATCAGTCCACATATCGTATCCAAGTAACCAGCCAGTATGTTTACAGAATGTCATGTAATCTTGTTTTGTCATCAGTCCACATATCGTATCCAAGTAACCAGCCAGTATGTTTACAGAATGTCATGTAATCTTGTTTTGTCATCAGTCGACATATCGTATCCAAGTAACCAGCCAGTATGTTTACAGAATGTCATGTAATCTTGTTTTGTCATCAGTCGACATATCGTATCCAAGTAACCAGCCAATATGTTTACAGAATGTCATGTAATCTTGTTTTGTCATCAGTCGACATATCGTATCCAAGTAACCAGCCAGTATGTTTACAGAATGTCATGTAATCTTGTTTTGTCATCAGTCGACATATCGTATCCAAGTAACCAGCCAGTATGTTTACAGAATGTCATGTAATCTTGTTTTGTCATCAGTCGACATATCGTATCCAAGTAACCAGCCAATATGTTTACAGAATGTCATGTAATCTTGTTTTGTCATCAGTCAACATCTTTACAAAATAGGGGCGGGACCTAGCCCTGTGGTAAAGCGCTTGCCTGATGCGTAATCGGTCTAGGATCGAACCCCATCGGTGTACCCATTGGGCTATTTCTCTTTCCAACCAGTGCACCATAACTGGTATATCAAAGATCGTGGTATCCTGTCTGTGGGATAGTGCATGTAAAAGATCCCTTGCTTCTAAAGGGAGAATGTAGCAGATTTCCTCTCTTAAGACTGTCAAATCACCAAATGTTTGACATGCAATAGCCGATGATTAATAAATCAATGTGCTCTGGTGTTGTCGTTAAACAAAACTAAGTTTTACAAAATACCACTTGATAATAACATTTTTAATACGATACCACTGGCTAACTAACTTACACTCACAATGTGAGCATCTCCTGTGTTGTGAACCCGTCCACTAGCCAATCTCTTGAAGAAATCGGTCAACGGACAAAACCCCACTGGAAAACAAAATCAACCAGACACCCACACAAACCCATTCACATAAATAAATAGAAATAAATGTAAAATGACATCTTTTTATTCACAAAGAACAATGTAACAGCACTTAGGGAATGGACGTCTGTCGGGGAGTTAGTTCTGTCGGAAATGGACGTCTGTCGGGGAGTTAGTTCTGTCGGGAATGGACGTCTGTCGGGGAGTTAGTTCTGTCGGGAATGGACGTCTGTAGTTCTGTCGGGAATGGACGTCTGTCGGGGAGTTAGTTCTGGCGGTAGAGCGCTCGCCTGTGATGCTTCCGTGATTAAAAAAAGGCAAACACCAAGATAACAATATCTGACAAACAACACCAACTTGTAACAGTAAGATTTCATAAACAAATTTGATCAAACACAGATTCACACAGTGGCAGTGTTCACATATATTATACACCTGTTAACAAGTTAAAATCCACGATTTCACTGTGACATTCATAAAAAAAACCCCACCAAACTAATATCGAACATAGTGGTTTAATTGTTATACACAATCCTTACACACTACAGTAAGTTTGTTCACATCCTCATGTACATATATCCAATGGTGTATGTAATTGTGTTCAGTTATCACTAATTTATAAAACATTTATATAAAATGCAAAGCTTGAAAAAAACAATAGAGCTCCTCTATTTAATTTCCAATTTTGTGAGTAGTAGATAATTAATTTGTAAAGACCACCACTTCCCCAGAGAGTGAAAGTACCAAGTTTCAGAACTATTCGATAAAAACTCTAAAGATAACACTATTAAATTTTCAATGTCAAATTTCAATTTAAAATGTTTAAATTTAATAAAACTTAAAACTTTGCCAAATGTGTATAATTTGGAAGGTAGCTCCGAGGCTCATTGTACCAAGTTTCAGAACAATTCAATCAAAACAGTAGAAGATGGACTTTAAAGGAAAAATTGATAAAAGGATGGCAGACAAATTGGTGTCAGAAAAGAGCTGACGACGAGCTAAAATTTTTCAAGCAGGGGCATCAAGGCAGAAGTGAACATCCAAAAGAAAGCAATGTTTGCCTCCTTTGCTCGGTTTGTAACCGACAGCCATCTGAAGCAGGACACCGAATCATAAACAAAGCATTCATTACTGTATTGGTAACCTGTGGAGTCACTTGAGATCATATTCATTACGCAGAGATGAAGTCCGTTAACAGAAGAAGAAAACAGAAGCCCAGAAGTGTTAATATTGATGGCCGGGTATTGAGATTGGCCCTAGGGTTAGGGGTTGCACAATGGTCTTAAATGGTCTTTACAAGTATGTTTTAGATGGAGTATAGAAAATGTTGAAAAACCTGCACAATAATAATAAAAAAAAATAAAAAATGAAATTCGGATAAATCTGGGTAATTTTCATCTTTAACCAAACCAAGTGATGACTCTTCTGTAGACCAGAAATAGGTCCTATTTTCATAATGACCAAACCATGTGACGACCGTTTTGCAGACCAGAAATAGATCCTATTTTCATAATGGCCAAACCATGTGATGACTGTTTTGCAGACAAGAAATAGGTCCCATTTTCATTATGGTACAATTCTCTTAACATTAATATTGAAATTATATTAAATTAAAAACGTGTACTACTGTATACACAGTGATAGAAATAAGCAGAATTGTTCACTAGTCCACTGGACAAACATCTAAAAATCTACTTATCCGCCAATATTTTCACGTCCAAATAAATGGTTTGTGATAGTTCAGAACAAGAATGATGTTTTTGATTGCTCAAAATGAAACTCATTGAACATTTTGCTTTTCAGAGCTGATTTTTATTTGTCAGGACAAATGGACAAGTGCTTATTTTGAATGCCGATACACAGTGCATATCATTAAAGATTAGTTTCTTTCACTATAGCCAAGGGTGTTTTGGCGCTGGGGTATCATAAAACATTTATTCATTCAGTTTCTATTGCTCTTGCTTTGTGTAGATAATGCCAGGCTTCTTAAAAAACAGATTTTATATATATATATATATGAACTTAACTTTCAATATTATTGATTTCACCCTAAGGTGATCTGCATGTAGTCAAAAGGACTAGGTGCAAATTTTGCAGGCAATTAAATTTTTTATTTCGAACAATGCTTTTCCG
>NC_054701.1:95625060-95678587 GCF_016097555.1 Gigantopelta aegis
TTAAAATAATAAAGTTGAAAAACACATTTTGACGTGCATTGAGGAGAACATTCATAGATATAACTATAAATGAAGCTTTACTGATGCAACACATGTAATTTATGAGAAATGAAGCTACATTTGTACAATCAATGTTGAGCTAAATGCAAAAGTGATGCCGCAGCCAACGAAAAAGTAACACCTACATACTTCATCTTTTTAGTTTGTACATGTATTGTACAGGTAGAAAAAAAATCAAGACTTAGCAACATCAGGATAAGCAATCTTATGCACTTATTTTGAAGATAAAAATACTTAAAACCAGTAAATATCATTGGTTTCATAAACTAACAGTGTTTCATTAGTAGTATTTGATATATATATCATTTATTAGTTGTATTTAAGTGAACTGGACAAAAAGTCACGTCCTGGCTCGTCACGTCCTGGCTTGTACTGAAATTTTAAAAAGTAAATGTTACATCATAAAGAATATTTTTTTAGTAATTTGCTATATGGCATTTAGAAATAGACTGGATATTGTGTTAAACAGTGTATTTCAATAAGCAAACATTCTACCAGGAGAGCTGAGTTTTGGAATTTACTGCTGTGTTAAAAAGTCATGTCCATTTTCGTCACGTCCTGGCACATTTTACTTTTCACTTTATAAGTAATTTTTTTTTACAAAAAACAAAATTAGGCCTGACATGCTTATACTACTATATGTAATGAGCCTATAAATGATAAAACTGCATTTCCATTTAAAAAGGACTTTTAGTTAAGGAGATCAAAGAGTCAGAATGTCACATCCTGGCTTAAATCATTACCATGGAATGGCCCATCTACACAGTTAAACAACTGTACCTCACTGAAATTCAAGGTATGTGCGAACTCTCACGGCTGAAAACATTCCCATGTTTAACAAGCCAGTTAAGAAGCAGGGTTTCTGCCAGAGGGTAAAACGGATATGGTGTCATACCCACATTTTTTTTTTTTTTTTTAAATTAACATTTTGACAAAATTGATGACTCTTATCATTATTGTATGATTTTGTTAACCTTAACCCTAAATGTAACACATTTTCATTGTGGGGGAGGCCCTCCATACCTGTTGACTGTGGTTGCATTCAATTCCATAGCGCCATACCCAGAAATGTCTTTCTGGCAGAAACACTGAGAAGGGCATGTTACCTAGTCAATACATGCAGGTTATGCTGCTCAACTATAGCATTTATCACACCCCACCTTTTTCAAATCTTAATATATGAATTTTAAAACGTGTATAATTCTTTCTTCAAGGTAATGAAAATATATATATGTATGTACAATGTTAAAGGAGCTCAATCACGGATTTAGTGGGCCTTGTTTCTCTAAATATGCATTATAAATGAAACTTACATTCATTTGGAATACCAAACCTAGTTATTGTATGATCCAAAATATTTTAATTGAACTACGATCGAAGGAATTCCACGACACGCTTCATTTTTTAAATCTGTAAGTCTTCTTGTAAAGTCATAAAAATACGGAAAAACAGACTCGTAGTGATGAGGCTATATATACGACAACCGTATAATGTATTTGTGAATTTTATATAAACGATTGCCATGTATAGACTTGGCAAATGAGGGCCGGCTATATACATGTATGGCAAATAATAAAAAATATATTATTTCATGATGAAAACAACCGCGAATACGCTGAAATAAAATAATAAACAGTCCGAACATGAACTCACCATTTAATATTATTATTATTATTATTAGGCGCATGTGCAAATTATTTTGACTGGTTCGCAAAGTGGTATTTCGGTTTTAATGTATAGCTTAAAAAAACAGTGTACTGTTGCATGTTTTGTCGTCCAAAGGTTGGCTAATTATTACTTAACCCAGATGAATCCAGTTCTACGTGCAGGGACAAGATCAGCCTGCATTTTGCAGACGATGTTAGACTGTCAAAGAGATGATAAAATAAATGTTTACGTTTTGTGAACCCTAAGCCTCGTTGAATAAAACAGTGCACTTAATCATGCTTTAGGCCTATGTAGTTATTATCATTGTAGCCTTTGCTCCTGATGTGATTTTCGCTACTAATATGTAGGCTTACTTTGATTTAATGAGGAATAGCGACGCATGTCGACACCAGTCACTGAGTCAATTTTCGGACCCTTTAATTTGTCACAACTTATGTTAGTTCAATTGTTAATTACATATTGTAGTCTGAAACGGAAATGAAACGGATTTACAAAAACATGAAACGGAAAATAGCTTTTTTCTTCTTTTTAAACGGAAAACCACTGAATCATACTTGTTCTATTCTTGGGCCAACAATTTCACCAACTATATACATTACAAGTGGACTACATTGCACACTTCTGTGGTAACAGACTCCGGCCCGTAGAGCACCCCCCCCCCCCCCCCCCCCCCCCCGTGTGCCCCCATTACTGAGTGTATGTAGCTCTCGATAAACCCCCAACTCCTACTCTGTGAGTTCCAACACCTACTAGTACTTCATTTTACAACCGCTGTATCTATACATTTTTGCTGTGAATATAGCCAGCCCTCGTTAGTGGAAGCTATAGACACAGCCTTCATATATATAGTCCCATCGTATATAAACACCGTCACGTTCAGAGTATTCTTTAAAAATGTAACAATTCCTATCCCAAGTCAGCTGTTGTGGCATATTTTGTATAATAATGAATTTGACACGGTGAAAAATGATGGTGTTTGTGATCCAGATGTTTAGAGTTTGTTCACGTACGACTAACGATAAATTTTCCTATAGATGCAAAGGCTTAACTAGTCGGGATTGTCGACGTTTAACATGCTTCTGTTACTAAAAAAAATTAATGTATTATAAGCTTAATATCATTCAGTAGATGTTTTTATTAATTGTTAGTAACTTATTTTCATTGGTTCTTTTTTTCTATTCACAGAGGACGGTCAAGCATTCTTGTTACACGTGCTTGGTAAATCGTTTTGGCACTGCAGTTATTCGGGGAATGCCCGTCACGTGACTCAAAATAATACGTCACACCTCTGCTCTCCAAATAGCCGTTATTTTTTTCAGAATTATGGACTGTACCCATAATTCAATTATTTTCATAAAATATCAATAATAAGTGTGATATGGTGGTTATGTAGATGGTTCAATAAAGTACTTTTAGGTACAAATCAAATGTATATATTGTCATATAATAATTTGTTAAGTCAATAATTAGGTCAACAATCTGTGACAGAGCGCATTTAATCACCTCAACATATCTTATAGTGGAAGTTACATTGTCTACCTGTAAGCTGCTACTACACATCAAGTAAACGTGTATTTCAAGGCTTATATTAACCTAATAATTCAAGTGATGGGAATCTGGTCCTATTGCAGATGTTGCAGTCACTACTATAACACTTAACTACATCATGCATGGCACATTACAAACGGTGTCAACATCACTCAGTGGTAAATATTCTAGTTAATAATTATGACAGGAAAACTAACTTGTCTTCTTTTTTCCTCCGCTGTTTGGTTCAGGCGTCTTTTTATTTGGCTCTGATTTATTCAGTCATTTATCGATTTTTCTTACCTTTATTGTTTGATTTATGTGGGGAATAGCTTCCTACATATTATTACAACCTTATAGTGTATTTACTGTGTCTGTTAACAAGGTGTCGCTGCCATTTGCAAAATGGTGACTTTTGTTTAGCGGAACTGTTCAATCTTATGTTTTTTTCTTTCCAGTTCAGTTTGAAATTATCATGTCAGATTCTAGTTCTGTGAGACTTGTCAAGTCGTGTCTTCGATGCAAGAAGTTCAAGGCTGGGGAAGACCTGCATGAATTTTGTCTGGGATGTCGAGTCCCTTGTGAGAAGACGTGAATTTTGTTCGGGTATTTCGTCAATGGAGTTTGCTGCTTACCTGCGAGTGGTGGCTACCCACAAGAAGAACGCAGAGATGTTGACGACGCCAGTATCAGCAATTCCACCATCCATGGAAGACAATGTTACCAATGATGTTGCAATAGACTATTACTTCTATGGTGGCTTCTACAGTCACTGTGGCTCCAGTGACACCTGTACAGTAACAGCCCAGCTTTCGCCTGCTCCATTGGTTCCTGATCCACGACTTTGCCATCTACGGTGCCTGTGGCTACCGTGATATGGGTGCCAGCGGCTACGCCGGTTCAGCGCTTATCCCATCCTGGACCACAGCCAGTCATCACCGCTTCCCACAGATCGCCGACACTGATCTCCAGCTGGTAATAGTTCAAGGGCTTCCGACGGGTCCTGATGGGACTGTACACACGGTCTGGGTCATCACGGGCAGCAAGTACTTCCTGCACAACTGATTGGCAGGCCTGTTCACTGCTTTCCACTGGCCGCTTAGAAGGTAACGCTCATGCAGTCTTGAGAATCAGACTTCATGGAGACCGACGGGACCGTCCACGGTTTGATGCACCACGGCTATTCGTTCTACTTGGGATTGTCATGTGTTCGCTAGATTCCTGAGCCGTTGACATCTCGACCAGTGTTCTACTTGGGATTGTCATGTGTGCGTTAAGATTCCTGAGCCGTTGACGACATCTCGACCAGTGTTCTACTTGGGATTGTCATGCGTGTGCTAGATTACTGAGCCGTTGACGACATCTCGACCAGGGTTCTACTTGGGATTGCCATGTGTGTGCTAGATTCCTGAGCCGTTGATGACATCTCGGAAGAGCCCACTATCTGTGTGACAACGCCAATTATTTTTTGGCAGAACACAGCCAGTTTTTCCAGATCAACTGTTGATTGTCAGTTCGCCGCTGAGGTGGAAGGAAGATACCTTTACTTCACACTTTCAGTTAGGGTTGCTATTCAAGCTGCAGTTCCAGTTGCAGCTTCCACCTCGGTTACCATAACAATTCAAAAAGTTGCGGTAGACCTTGCTACACGCGGTACACAACATTACAAGCATTATGGTTTGGCGCTGAAGACAGTACGCTGGACCGATTAACTGTTGGTGCAGGTCTGCAATCACCACTTCCGCTGGTTCCAGAAGTTATCAGCGTTAGGTACATTGAGATTTATCATTTGGACAGCTACCTTCTGCAATTTTCAACGGATCGGCATGTCGGCGACTGGCAGCAATTATCCAGTTGACATCACGTGGTGTACAGGTATTTAACGCAACCGTTGAACTATGGTCTATTGCGAATTATCAACCCACTGACGTTCAGTCACTACCGTCAGCATTCCTGTTTGATGCGGAGAAGATCGTCTTTTTGCTGCTTTCCTATCATGGGGCAGCGGGACTGCCATGAATACCAGCCATACAGTGTTTGCGTTGTTTAACATCAACGTATATCGGGAATATAGCGTAGTGGCCCCGCTTCGCCGTCAGTGGCTTTTCACTGTTTACCAGGACCACTGCTGCTATGTCCAGGTTCCTGCATCGGTTAACGGCTATCTCAAGAAGTCAACCATCACAGAGTCTTCATTTCATTGGAGCCTTGCAGCATCCAGAACTAGTCCAGGTTCCCTTCGACAGATGAGACAAGAGTCAGTCTGCGGTCTCCACAATCCTTGCAGAACCTGTGACATTCCATTTTTGGCAAAACCTGTTTGGTCTCTTGATGTCACCTCAGGATATAACACTCAGGGCCATCTACAATTATGTCGTCGCCAAGTCTTCCTGAATCCATTATCACATTGAACAACCCCGGATTGATGATCAGCCTTCCCAATGACCTGCGGTCCAGTTTCCAGTGGTGGCAGATTCCGTCGAACGTCTCTTTGAAGCTGTTTCAAGCGACTCACCATCTGTTTGTCGATGTATCACTGGAATGTTGGGGAGCTCATCTCAATAATCATACAACTTTGGGGCTGTGGTTTTCAGACTTGGCAAGTCTCCACGTCAACTTGCTCAGAGCTTCTGGCAGTTTTCAACGCAGTACGTCATTGGCATGGTTAAATCCATGCGACTATCATGGTAGTCACAGACAACGTGTCAGCAGCAGCATACATCAATCAGCATGGCGGAACACATTCCAGCAGCCTGCTCCGGCTCACATATCGCCTCTTCCATTTGGTAGATGCCATTCCGCTGCAACTCCGAGCCTGTCACATTCCAGGGGTGTAACATGTTCCGACAGTCACATTGTCTCGACCGTTTGCTTTGCAATCCATACAGTGGATGCTCAACCCAGAAGCCTTCTGGTGGGCGTGCCAAAGGCTTTGGACACCACACGTGGAACTGTTTGTGACCTGCTTTATGTGTCAGCTGAGGTTGTCCGTTTCACCGGTTTCCTGAAGTTCTCGATCTCAACGCACTGGCCATCAGTCGGGACAGTCAGGACATTTATGCATTCCCTGCACTAGTACTGCTCCCAAGAGTACTTCAGCGGCTTCAAGAATTTGGCTTTCGACTATTTCTCATCACTCCAGTGTGGCCAGGCAGAGTCTGGTATCCCGACCTCATATGTTTCGTCAATCCAGATTCTCTACCACTACCCAATTGGGATACCCTCCTGTTTCATCCCACGTTGAGACCATCCCAATTCACGCTTGTTCCAGCTACACGTGTGGACCTGATCTCTCAGGGTTTGAAGAAGAAAAGTTTCTTTACTATGACCACAGCCTTGTTACTGAAACTCACCTGGCATCCTGCTGCTGCATGTAAGGTCCAGTGGTTGTGCTTCCAGCGATGGTGTATCAGCTAAAAGCTGACACCTCACACTATTTGTGTGGAGAAGTTAGCTGACCTTTTGCTGTATCTCCAGTCAATGTTGAAACTCAAGGGCTTCACTATAGTTGACTACGTCGCAATCACCGTGATGGTTCGTGATTCAGCCACTGGTACCAAGCTGGCAACTGCCTATGATTCATGCTACGATCAAGGATTTTCCACACGACGACCAGTTTCAGTGTCTTCGTTCACTGCAATGGGACCTGAACCTTGTTCTGAGGGAAACAGTGTTCCTGCTGGGGTTCGCTACGGCGGCAAGAGTGTCATAAATCCATGCTCTGGATATGGACATGGTGCGGTTCCAGAGAGACAACACCTCAGTTACATTGGGCCTCCTGATGAACTTTATGGCAAAGAACCAGTTTCCTGTTCCAGTGTCTCGTACCTACGCTGTCCAAGCACTCTCTTCCTTTGTGGATCTGCCCGATGTCAAGGACTTGTATTAATGTCTTGTTCGAGCCCTCAACTACTACACTGAGAGAACAAGGTCTTTCTGACACCGTGCACTTGCCTCTACGATGTCGCTGCACTGCAACACACCTATTACCAGTTTCAACTGGGTGTTGTTGCGCCGACTACTATCTGATACTACTACTATCCACCAAAGATGTCCATCCTCTGGGTCCATTGGTTACAGTGAAAACTCTGGTTAACACATGCTGTCCTCGTCGCCGCTGATGTTGCTGTCGGATTCCTGGACTGCACGACGAGATGTCCACCAAACCGACAGATGAGGACTCACCTTGACATTTGTTTACTGCACCATTCTGATGTTCATGCACTTCACCATTTGCGCTGCACTTTGTTGCTGTTATTAACATCACCTGCATTGGCCTGTGATGGGCATCCCTTGGAGGGGGTTTACCATGGATGGCCTAGTCTTCCACTGTGTCAAGACTTTATCCGGTCCTTGGGGAGAAAACAGATGCATCTATGGATTCCGGAACCCACCGCCTTCTGCTGAATGCTGCACTAGAGGGCATACAGTAGAAGAATTTAGGCCATCCCATTGGCTTTTGGGATGTTCGGACCAGAATACTGGGGGGGGGGGGGGGGGGGGGGGGGGGGGGGGGGTGGTGGTGGTGTCGGGTCGAGAGAGAGAGAGTGCACTTCAGTGCTCTACAAAGCAAGTTAAAATTTACTCTTCCCTGGCCAGTAAAGTAAAATATTTTAGTCGCCAGCCACTTATATTTAGTAGCCAGTTAATATATACTTGTCATTAAATCGATTCATCTGTCATTTCACAGCACATTACCAGTACTAATGCTGTAATTGCCATTTGGACTGCATTCGAATGAACTCGTGAAGGGGATAATTCCTAGTTGTTAAATAGTAATTGTAAGTTACTGTTTGTGTCCGGTTCCACTAAAACAGTGAATGACTATTAATTATCAAATTCCATACCCAATAATTGTATTAAACGAATTTAAGTGAATTACTATTTTAATGGCACTGCTAAAATATGCATTTAAATTGCAGTACTCATTAAAAGTTAAATAAAAGCATTGTGATAATATCTACCAGGCGTCAACGTGTTAGTACTAGTAGTTACCAATCGGCTACCTAACTTTTCGTTTAAATATTTATTTTCGTCACATACTGCCTTGTAAATAAATAAATACTGTTTTGTAAATAGTTGTGTTTTTAAAGTCGTCTAAAATCGAGTCATGAAAATAGAAACATGTTTTCATCCTCCACTGGTGGTCATGACTTCCGACGTGATTAAAATGACAATCATGACTGGAGACGTCGTCATCGTGGAAGGACCTGTTATCACAATAAGCACGAGACGATTGGAGTGCAGCATAACATATATACAAGTCGACATTTAAAATAATTAACATTTGAGTTTCAAACAGACAAGTAAAGACATACAGTTGCTCAACAATGTCATTTGAATACATAAATAAAACCTGGCTCTAAATGGAATAGGACCGACTTGATCCAAAACTGAACTGGGGCCGAATTATTTCCAAGCGCTTGATATTCAAGTTAAGGGAAATAACATCATAACGAAGTATTACAAATGTACCTCACACTTAAAGGAAACATGTCACGTAAACCATATTTGGCACCAACCATGTACAATTAATTATAAATTGAATCACCTAAAAAAAAAAATTATAAAAAATTAATTACTTAAAATATCTCCATAAAAGAACCCCAGATATGAGCTCTTAGCGGAAATTGCCGATCTTTAATGAGCAGGGCAATCACGAGGTCCGTGACGTCAGAGACGCGTCCCTTGATCTGAAGCCTTACACTTAAAAGCATTAGTCCGTACCACTCATAAAGAATCTAAGTCTTGCATAGCTTACCAAAACAATGAGTGTTCGTTCGCAAAACGTTTTGCCGTATCAATATGAGCTGTTAGTAAATGAAGAAAGACACACATTTACTTACAACAGTGATACTGAAGAAAAAACGGATAGCGAGTCGGAGGGTGGAGAAACTGATGGTGCCAGACCAGACCGGTCGACCAATTTACAGCCCGGAGCCCGAAAGTAACCCGGAGACAAAACCAAAACTCGGATGCTAATGCCGAGGTGTATACTGTTCATATTTAGCATAAAGATACACCTCGATATGATGTATTTAAATATGTAAAAAATATAAATGTAGGACAAACATTTTTTTGGTGTGTTTTTTTTTATAGAAAATATCGCATTTTTTATGTTCGGGCTGTACATAATGAAATCTGTATGCACAGTGTAAACAAACGCTCTAATTTACGACAAGGCGCTTCACTTTCATTAACCCGACTTGTAAAACAACATAAATGACTTGAGAGTATAATCAACTTTTAAACTAAATATATTTCTATTTGCATCAATAGAACGAAATGGGGTTATAGTATTTTTCTCTCATAAAAAAAAAGTAGCATATTATTAGGCCTATTGGTAGGGTGCGTTAGAGTAAAAACGACCACTCACGATACCCAAGTGATAATTTTCTTTTCTTTGGTACTACGTAATTGGTCAGTTTTGTAATTTTAGATGGGAAAGTCTACTTAATCAAGGATTTTACAGCATTATTTACAGTAATGAAGCAGGGCGGCTGATAATGTCCATTAACATTGTACTATAGTCGCGACAGGTTACGCCTCAATACCCTGTGATCTTTAAAAAACTGGCACGTATTTTGTACGTATGTCTAGACCGTGGTAATCACTTACCTGGTCGATACCCTGCAATATACACCTGCCAATCAGGAATCACATGTGCAGGCCACGGAAAGAAAGGACCAATTAACTAAAACAACACTCCGATTCTCAAGTCAGCCCATGGATGAAACATAATAGTTATTTCGACACCGACAGTAGTGGTTTATTTTGTATTGAACTTCGTGGGGCTTCGGGCGATGAGGAACGTTTTTGTGACGTATTCCGCCCGAAGATTAAAAACATTATTTAAAATTATTATTGTTTTCTACACGTTTTTAAAAAACATATTTAAATACATCGTACTGAGATGTATCCTCGTGCCAAATCCCATGTTTGTATATGCCATATTTAATTACTTATTGACGTTTCCTTCTTCGGACGGTGAATACAGATTTTGTTATGTAGGCCTACAGCCCTAACATGAAAAATCTCTTTTTTTTTCAAAAAAATAAATAAATAAAAAATTATAAATTTTTGTTTTAACATATATAAATACATCATGCTGAGGTGTATCTTTGTGCCAAATATGTACAATGTACACCTCGGCATTCGCAACCGAGTACTGTTTTTGTCTCCGGGTAACGTTCGGGCTCCGGGCTGTAAATAGGCTGACACCAAAGTACTATGCGGTGTTGGTGTCCAATCTTTTCTTTTGCGATAAAATACACGCGTCTTTCTTCGGATACAATCCTTTGGAAAACCATAAAAAGACAATCCCGATCGTTTAAACTGTTTATTTTTACACCCAAAGGCCGCGCAGTACGGCACTGTTGGACTGAAAAGATCGTACGCCCCTTACTCCATATATAAACAGTTAACAACAATGGAAGAGTACAGCGGCTCTGACGTCACTTCCCTTTTTTTTCGAACGCTCACGAAAAAATATGCATAAATCGTACTTTGATACTGATTAGCGTAATTTCTTCATTTTAAGTTAACTACACATATTTTATTGTTATAAAGTTATTTGTATATTATTTTTATATCATTTTTCTTTTAAAATGAGCTATAATATGGTCTCGTGTCATGTTTCCTTTAACGTCACCGTGTTTACTCTTGAATACTGGGAAATCATTATTCATAGTCTGATTAACATGTCTCAAACTTTTATTTTTCAAACAAATTACCGATAGAAAACATGTTTTATGGAAGGTAAATTGCTACTGGTCCACAGTGTTTTCCGATGTCCAGTTTTGTTTACAGATTAAAGTAAAATTATTGGACAGTCGCCAACTGACGAATGTGATTTTATTTTTTAGACACCAGGGAATGTTTTTAGTCGCCATGGCGACTATTTTACTCGCTTTGTAGAGCACTGCACTTGTTTGAGGATAGGTAATGTATCCATAAAAGAGAAAACACCAAGTTTTCTCCAATCTATATATATATAAGACATATTAATGCAAGAACATACTTCCACCACCGCGTGATCTACTATGTCCTCCACTTCAAAGTCTTCATCCTCTGGCCACACAATTTCGCCTCTCTCAACCACTGAAATAAACACAGTATTTTAGAAATAAATGTGACAGTTTTGAGCCCAGATCCACATGGACAGGTATGAGAATACAAGATTTGCACACACCACTTATTTTATGTATTGCAATAAACAAAATTCAAGTAATCTTATTTTATTTTAATTAACCCATTATGACTGTAAATTTAATGTGAACAGAAAACTGGATTAAGCCTATCTGCATACATACATGTGCAATCATAGACCTGCCCCCTCCAAAGCTGTACCTTATAAATGCACGTAACAGGATTTCTGCCAGAGGGTACAGCAGGCCCTAAAATCTAGAATTGAAAAAGTAGAAGTGACTTCTCTCTTCCCAGAAGAAAGGTGAGAAGTTTGATAAAAATAGGTAAAGTGAACATTTAACAGTACATTTCATGTTTCGCATCAGAGCTTCTAGAATCAGGGTTCGAATTTCACCACGGCACCAACAGCAATGATCATAGGTGCCCTCCTTACTTGCCGTTATGCCCCTAAAATCTTACGGTGTTTTCGACAAGAAAAATACTGTGCTGCCGTACCTGGTTTGCCACTGTGCCCTTCGGAATTTTTTTTGTTTTTAAAAAACCCAGCATTATTATTTAGAAATGACACAAAATGTAACATGAAAAATCACATCTAGCCAAGTCAGTCTGCTTGTTGACACACCAAGTGACAGGTCATTTATACCAGGATGTAAAACAAAACATGTTAAAATGCCCATTAAAATGCTATTTACAATGTAGTTTAAAGTTGAATTAGTGATTTTAAATGTCATATTAGAAAATAACCAGGTTTCTGCAGTTTTTGAAGTTTGATAGACAATTTGGCGAAATTGCCTGTGGACCCATTGGATGAAAACCACAGTCCCCTAGGGATGCACCACGTTCTTCTATGGATAATTAAGGATGCAATACAGTTATTCGATCCGTGATGAATTTTTTTATATGTTCAATTTTTTTACGGATATACAAGTACTACTATGATTGATCAGGGATTGGAAAAATATCCGCCCGGTACCCCCTTCCCCTAACCCTAACCCTAAGGTATAATATCTGCCCGGTCCCCTCCATTATTATTTTTAGTTAGGGGTTAGGGTTTAGGGTTTAGGGTTAGGGGTTAGGGGTTAGGGGTTAGGGGTTAGGGTTAGGGTTAGTTAGGGTTAGGGTTGGGGTTGGGGTTAAGGTTAGGGTTAGGGAGGGGGGGACCGGGCGGATATTTTTCCAACCCTAACTCCAACCCTAGTCCTAACCCCAACCCTAGTCCTAACCCCAGCCATAACCCCAACCCCAACCCCACCCCAACCCTAACCCTCAACCCTAACTAAAAATAATAATGGAGGGGACCGGGCGGATATTATACCCAGGGATTTAATACGGACAGCTACGGACCACAACGGATAGTCATGAATGATGCCAGATTGTATCCGTGGCTAACCCGGTGTCCTAATCCGTAACAGTGTGACCGAGGCTATAGTCAACTGGACCAGAGAACAAAAAGATCCTTATAAATTGCAGCACTGGGCAAGAACAAAGGTGGTCTGCAGTGCATATCAAAAGAGCAGTCAGAATGATCAGAAATTGTAAAAAAAAGAGCTTCAGTATTACGATATTGATTTAGTATTTGGTTTGTTTTGTTTTTTAAACAATGCCTTACGCAACGCACCCACCAACTCAAATTTCAGCATTTTTTGTGTGGAAAATTGGATTGAATACAGTTACATACGTAGATTAAATTTTATTTTATTTAAATTTATAATTTATTTTTATTTTATTTATTTATTTTTATGTCTTCAGTGTCTTGGAACTCACATTTACTTATCAACTTCTGAGCTTCATCGGGGCCGACTTTTTTCAGGGTCTGGTACAAAAGATATCGGTTAGTTTCTTCTGAAAAATGCAAGTTCTCGCTCTGAACCAATTTTTGCAAATCAAGAATTCCCAAAAGACAAGGCACACGAGCAGTTCGTTCCTTTTCCATACTTAATAGGCACTCAAATCCAAAGGCGCAACTTTGAACATTTCCCGGCCATTTTTTCTCCCTGGATAATTTTCATTGGTCAAACCGATTTACCTCCCTTCTGCGTAGGAAATACTTCAAAAGGTTCCTGTATGTCAAATTAATTCCCATTGCCGAAACAGTTAACATTTTGTATAATTTTTATAAAGCAAGCCAATTTTCCCGGTATCTGGCCGTATGAAACGCGAGTTTTTCAAATTACTTTTGTCAGGCGAATAAGTATATATTCATTCGCGTTTGGCGACTTAAAAACCCTGTATTAAATTGAAAGAACGTAATATTTGTCCGAAAATCCGTAATTTCCCTCGCCTGATTTGCGGTTGGTCTAGGCTCGATCCCTGTCGATGGGCCCATTGGGCTATTTTTCATTCCAGCCAGTGCATCACGACTGGTATATCAAAAGCCTGTGGTATATGCTATTCTGTCTGTGGGATGGTGCATATAAAAGATCCCTTTGCTACTAATGGAAAAACATGTAGCGGGTTTCCTCTCTAAAACTATAATATCAGAATTACCATATGTTTGATATCCAATAGCCGACGATTAAAAAAAAATCAATGTGCTCTAGTGGTGTAGTTAAATAAAATAAACTAACTAGTTAAACCGTAAATTCCAGCATTTTTGGACTGAGATGGAATGAGTTACACCCCCCCCCCCCCTCCCCCTCGATACGATTAGAGTGATCGAGGTTCCTTTTCATATTAACACAATGGGGGATGGGCCAGGCTAATAGCTTCCCAAAATCTCACTAATTGGCCTAATATTATTATGTAATCCAAATGAAAATAGGGGGCCTAAATGTGTAAATTACCCATTTAGTTAATTAAATGTGGGAATAGAAATTGTGAACCTTCGGCTGCTATGAGGGATTGTAGGCCTACGCTGCCACAGTATCGGCGCAGAACTATTTTAATCCGTTGGGGAGCAGACCCGAATCCCATAGACAGTTCGCTCGCCACATTCTGGAATTCTTACATAAATTTATTTTTATTTTTTCTTCATATTTTTTTTTTTCTGCATAAAATATCAGTGGGTGTATATTAAATGTACATGTGTAAATTATGTATATATTTTTCGAAATTAATAGCATATCAAATCTGGTTTACGCTAATTACAAAGATTAGGGCATTCAAAAACACATTGTCTATACATACAAATGTACTCTGATATTGTAAACAAG
Organism: Gigantopelta aegis; assembly: GCF_016097555.1. Lineage (NCBI taxonomy): Eukaryota > Metazoa > Mollusca > Gastropoda > Neomphalida > Peltospiridae > Gigantopelta > Gigantopelta aegis. Next base: position 95,639,616 of record NC_054701.1, read on the forward strand.
AAATTATATTTAGTACGTAATTTTTATCATTGAAAAGATTCCAGTAGTCGGAAAAATCTTACATTGTCAGACAACTAAGAACAGTATGTTTAAATCTAAACATTATCTTCAATACCCCCCCCCCCCCCCCCCACACACACACACACATTAATGGGACGAAAACCACACTCATTTGATTTGTAGCAGAAATAATATTGAAAATGAAAACTCCCTCATAGCAAAATGCATGATTACTTTTAGAGCACGGTGGCACTAGACTGATATGTATAGCCTAGGCCTACAAAGCTAAGGGGAGTTATCCTGAGTGGTTTCGGAGTTCGGTTCCGGAAAGAGTGAATAAAACTGTGTATCTGACTATTTGTTTCCATGGTAAGAGTAAAATATCGAAATACCAACAACATCAACCTCATAGCAAATGCACTACTAGGCCACTAGACTGATATACATGTGTACGACATTTTGTGAACTTATCTTGAACGGTTTTGGTGTTCTACTTCGGAAACGGTGAATTTGGTAATTCTGACTATTTGTTTCCATAGTAACAGAAACAAATATAAAAACTGAAACCTTCCACATAGTAAACGGCACTACTGAAGCATTACATTGATATGTGTACACAGTTTCAGGAAGTTATTGTGTTTTAGACTCGTGCTCTCGAAACAGTGAATTTGACTCTTTTGGCGATTCATTTTCATGGTGACAGAAAAATATATCAAAAATAAAAACTCCCTCATAGCAAAATGCACTAGTAAACCACTATACTAATAGTAATATGAATACCACGTTTCATGAAGTTGTGTTAAATTGTTTTGGAGTAAACCACTAGACTAATAGTAATATGAATACCACGTTTCATGAAGTTGTGATAAATTGTTTTGGAGTCTAAACCACTAGACTAATAGTAATATGAATACCACGTTTCATGAAGTTGTGATAAATTGTTTTGGAGTCTAAACCACTAGACTAATAGTAATATGAATACCACGTTTCATGAAGTTGTGTTAAATTGTTTTGGAGTCTAAACCACTAGTCTAATAGTAATATGAATACCCCGTTTCATGAAGTTGTGTTAAATTGTATTGGAGTAAACCACTAGACTAATAGTAATATGAATACCACGTTTCATGAAGTTGTGTTAATTTGTTTTGGAATAAACCACTAGTCTAATAGTAATATGAATACCACGTTTCATGAAGTTGTGTTAAATTGTTTTGGAGTCAAAACCACTAGTCTAATAGTAATATGAATACCCCGTTTCATGAAGTTGTGTTAAATTGTATTGGAGTAAACCACTAGACTAATAGTAATATAAATACCCCGTTTCATGAAGTTGTGTTAAATTGTTTTTGAGTCTAAACCACTAGACTAATAGTAATATGAATACCACGTTTCATGAAGTTGTGTTAATTTGTTTTGGAATAAACCACTAGTTTAATAGTAATATGAATACCACGTTTCATGAAGTTGTGTTAAATTGTTTTTGAGTCTAAACCACTAGACTAATAGTAATATGAATACCACGTTTCATGAAGTTGTGTTAATTTGTTTTGGAATAAACCACTAGTTTAATAGTAATATGAATACCACGTTTCATGAAGTTGTGTTAAATTGTTTTTGAGTCTAAACCACTAGACTAATAGTAATATGAATACCACGTTTCATGAAGTTGTGTTAATTTGTTTTGGAATAAACCACTAGTTTAATAGTAATATGAATACCACGTTTCATGAAGTTGTGTTAAATTGTTTTGGAGTCTAAACCACTAGACTAATAGTAATATGAATACCACGTTTCATGAAGTTATGTTACATATTAAATACATAACCACATACCAGTTGTTTTGCCATGTTTTTTTTTTTTTGCACTCGTTTATGGTAAGCCAGTGCACCACGACTGGTATATCAAAGGCCGTTGTGTGTATTATTTTGTCTGTAGGATGGTGCATATACAAGATCCCTTGCTGCTAATTGAAAAGAGTAGCCCATGAAGTGACGACAGCGGGTTTCCACTCTCAATGTTTGTGTGGTCCTTAGCCATATGTCTGACACCATATAACCGCAAATAAAATGTGTTGAGTGTGTCGTTAAATAAAACATTTCCTTCCTTCGTTTATGGTTGGCAAGATTTAAGGTACCGTATCGTGGTATAATCTTTTCTTGCACTAGGATATAAATTTGTGTAATAAATAACATGTCAAAACAACTGTGTGGTTCTGTATTTATTACATACCACCTTTCTGTATTATGATTAACAAAAGTTTAATTAATTAATACAACTTACTTCGTCTGGAAAGTTGGTTGAATTTTATGGAATGGACGGAAAGCTGAAATGTGAATAACCATTCGGCCTTCCCCCCCCCCCCACCCCTCCTCCCCCAAAGCAGGATCGTATTCAGTTTTGTATTTGATATTTTCTCACTTTTTTGAAGCTATATTAGGTAGCAGACCAGTTATATGTGAATCTTCAGCTGAGATTTATGCATACCAACCCATATGGCATCCTGAATGCCCACATAAAAGTAAAGATACAGGTATGTTTAGTCTCAAGGGAATTACAAAAAGGGTCATAATTATAAAGAGGACTTATTTTAAATATTGTTCCTTAAATATTTGTGTTACTTTCACCATAATACAACTGTGTCCAAACTGCGTGATTTTGGGTGCATTTTTGACAATGTTCACACCCATACAAACCACACCCAAGCGGGAGCTGGCGGATATCACGCATATATTTATAAAAACTTTTTTCATTAAATCTTACAAAAACCCTCATTTGAATAAAGGTTTAGCTGGGTCATTCTCCTAAAGTTGTGTAATTTGGCTAATGCAATTAAGAAATTTTAAAGTTGGGCAAAAGTGTTTAATTTTAAACTTATTTTATCTGTAAGGATCTATTTTTAGTATTACAAGTAACAGCAGTGATAATTTAAACTTTGTTTCAGTGAAATACATTTTTTAACCCCCCACATACAGAGGGTGTGGTCAACTCCACAACCTGATAACAATGGGATTGGGGTGGACATTAAACATGAACTATGGAAATGAAGAGCACTAGAGGATTTATAAGATGAATGGCTTCCATTTAGTGTATTTTGACCACATTAACCCCTTCCCATGCCATTTTTCTATTTTCCTAAATCGCCATTTTAAATGAAGACCAAATTCCAATAGAAACCATGGTCTTGGATCGCTATTCAAGATTGATGGTTATTGGAATGTTTATAAGTTCCAGGTAAAAATAATATTCATTGCTCGATACTAGGTTGCGGTGTTGACGGATACATTTGTGGAGTTGACCCTATCCAGATTTCCTTTGGCAAATATTAATGAATTTGCTCTGAAAATAGTTTATATCTTTTCTTAGTACAAAACAAAATGAGAATGATAATCTGCATTCCAGTATTTAGAAGTAAAACAGTTTAATAGATAATGAATTGGGGAAACAGAAAACGGTTTTGGAATGTTTTACTGAAGAACCTGGCGTGTTCAGCACTTTTGGTCAGTTCATAGTGTCTTGTGACTAGCTGGGGTTCATCAACCATGCCAAGAAAATCGCTTCTCTTATACCAGAGGCAGTCTGGCGGAGGAGGCCAGTTAAACCGATTGATTCCAATCGACTTCATTACACTGACCTCAGTCTCATCATCCTGTTCATCAATAGCCTGGATATTTCCAAGGTAAACATTATTGTCACAGATGGACGAGAGATTGACTATCAGTAAGACATATTGTCCAAGAAACAAGTCAAACAACAAAACATTTCAACAAATTTATATACAAAATATAAATATACAAAATGACGATTTCACTCCAAACACATCACTACCCCAACCTTAAATTAAACCCCCCAAAAAACTGTATTCGGTGTCCATGGTAAACCAGTCTGAGCCAACTAGCTTCTAATCAATGTTCGAGCCTTAGTTAAATAATCATTTTAAACCAGTTCAGTTTGTATCAGTATAAACTCATCTGAAATTCACTGTCATTGCGAATACTATCAATATCTTGATGACGACCAGACACTAGCACATCTTGGATGGTTGGCTGTTGACATCTCTTGCAGACATCCTAACAACAGTCCGCCACCACGCTAGTCTGTAGACATCTCTTGCAGATGGTTCTCCTACAGTTCCGCCGGTCACATCTGTGTCATCCCTCGCACCCAGTTATAGCTCACATAGCCATCCTAGCTCTCGTAGCTCACATACTTCTCATGATTCTGGCTCACGCTCAAACCCAAAAAGCTCCTAAGAGCCATTTCCCAGTCAACTTGCCTGCTGGAAACCTTCTTGGCAAATGCCCTGATGAACAGACAGGTGACGTTTACCTTTCCCACAGCCTGCATGCTTTTTACCTGCAGCTTAATTTCCCACTGAAGAAACTCAATATACTGCTCATAAAAAGTTATGACAACGTTTTCACAATTTACCCAGTATGCTCATGCTCTACCAGATATGACAAAATGTTGGGCATTTATTATATAAACCCCCTCTAACATCATAAAATACATAAAACTAATCTTTTCTGTGACAATACCCTTCCCCTTAGGGAAAAAATAATATATATATTTATTTTTTTTCTTACAGGAAAGATTAAGAAACCTTAAAAATCAACATAATACACTACTTTCCTCAAACTCTACATACATTCACTATCAAATACCATACCACATTAAGATCACATATAACATCTAAAACACTACATCCTCAATATGTCTATATATTGTATAGTTCTTTGAAATCAACACAACTGGCATTCTAATCTTATTCTAATCTACTTAGATAATCTGCTCCAACATTCTCCTTCCCTTTGATTGCTTCTATGCGAATTCTGTAGGGTTGCAGCAGTAATGCCCATCTCATCAACCTAGCATTAGCCATTTTAGCCTTGTTCAAGTATGTTAGGGGATGATGATCAGTTTCCACGACAAATGACTTGCCATAAAGATACCTCTGCATCTTTTGGACACCCCACACCAAAGCTAAACATTCCTTCTCAATAGTAGCATAAGACTGTTCACGGGATAACAATTTCCTACTTGCATAAGCCACTGGAAGTTTTCCCCCATTCTCCTCCTGCAACAATATAGCACCAACTCCTTGATCCGAAGCATCAGTCCTCAGAATAAATGGTCTCTCAAGATCAGGAAGTTTTAGAATAGGACAGCAAATCATTGCTTTCTTCAGTGACTGAAATGCATGTTCATGGGCTTCTGTCCAACCCACATGGTTTGGATTTCCTTTCCTCGTTAGGTCAGTAAGTGGAACAGCAATCATAGAGAAATTCGGAATGAACTTCCTGTAGAATCCAACCATACCTAAGAATGATTTCACCTGTTTCTTTGTTTTGGGTCGCGCTGCCTCTTTAATAGCTCTGACCTTGTCTGGAAGTGGCCAAATAACCCAAACATTCCAAGTTGTGAAATCCTATGTAACACTTAGATGATGTTGCTGTGAGATTTGCTTCCTGGAGTCGCTTAAACACTTTCTCCAGAACTGATAAATGCTCTTTCCATGTCATAGTGAAAATCAAGATGTCATCAATGAAGTTATCCACATTCTCAATTCCATCTAACAATTTCCTCATCAATCTACTGAATACTGCTGGCGCTGTCACCAAGCCAAATGGTAATACTCTAAACTGAAACAAACCTTGTGCTGTAGAAAATGCCGTTTTATCCCGACAATCCTCTTTGGAAGCTGCCAATAACCTTTACATAAATCTGGTTTTGAAAAAAACCTGTACCCTGACAACTTCGAAAACATTTCCTCAGCATTTGGCATTGGCTCTGCATCAAACAAGGTTATTTTGTTCAGATGGCGGAAATCAACACAAAATCTGTTTGTGCCATGCCTTTTCTTTACCATGACTATAGGTGAACAATAGGGTGATTCTGACCTCTCAATTATACCCATCTGTAGCATTTTTGCTATTTCCTCCTTTACTGCATCCTTCATACTAAATGGCATAGGATATTGCTTAATTCTTACCGGTTCGTTTGAAGTAAGCTTGATATCATGATGTATTAGATCTGTGTAACCTGGAACATCTGTCAACGTGTCAGAGAAATGTTTTAAAAACTGGTTAATCTACTGACGTTGATCGTCTAACAGTTCTGCACTTACCTTAACATCATTAACATTTTCTGTTTGCATCGGCTCAGGATATGATGGAATATTATTCGACATCATCTTTGATTCAGTATCCTCCATATCCAAATCAATGACTGCTACATTGACAATGGAAAGCACACCTGCATCTGCACCTTGAACAACAGTTCTTTCAAAGTAAGACTTCAAAAGATTGATATGAAACAATTTGCTCTTTCCATTAATATCTACTCTGTAATCCAAAGTACCTACCTTTTCAGTAATTACAAATGGACCTTTCCATTGCATCAGTAATTTATTGTTACTGGTAGGAAGGAGTACCAAAGCTTTGTCACCAACCTTTAGCTGTCTGTCTCTAGTCCTTCTGTTGTAGTACTTACGATATCTCTGTGATGCTTTTCTCAAGTTGATATGAGCTAGTTGACAATTTTTGTTAAGTCTCTCATACAACTCAAACACATACCTGTAGGTAGTTTTAACATCAGGGTCTGGAACCTCTTTTGCCCAAAGTTCTTTCAAAATCGCCATAGGACCTCGTACACTGCGACCATATAGTAGTTCAAAAGGAGAAAAACCCAAACTTTCCTGAGGAACCTCTCCATATGCAAACAGCAGTGCATTTATATACTTATCCCAGTCCTTTGGATGTTCTAAGCAAATTTCCTTGAGCATCGACTTCAGTGTTCCATTGAACTTTTCCACCAGTCCATTGCATATTGGATGGTAGGGAGTGGTGGTAAGCTGGCGAATCGATAAAAGTCTACTCACCTCTGCCATTAGTTCAGATGTAAACTGAGAACCCATGTCAGTAAGCATTTCTCTAGGTACACCAACTCTACTAAAGATGTCCACCAGTGCCTCAGCAACTCTCTCGGTATCGATGCCAGGTAATGCAACTGCCTCTGGGTACCTCGTAGCATAGTCGACAACTGTAAGAATATACCTGTTTTTCCTGTCAGTGACAGGTTCTAAGGACCGACCAGATCCACTGCAATTCGTTGAAAAGGTATTTCTATGAGTGGCATATCTCCTAAAGGTGCTCTTATTATCTTACCTTTTGGAACTGTCCTCTGGCAAATATCACATGAACGACAAAACCGAGCTATCTCTGACTGAATACCTGGCCACGAAAATTCTGCCAATACACGGTCCTTTGTTTTCTGTGTAGAAAAATGACCTGCCATCAGTGATTCATGTGCTATCCCCAGAACTGTATTCCTTAGCTGCTTAGAAACGACTAATTGGGTAGACCTTTGTCCTCCAGTTCTCTTTGGTGCTTGAAATACCCTATACAACATTCCCTTCCGTGTTGTAAAAGACACTTTACCTCCACCTTTGGTTACTTTTTCTGCTCCTGCCTGTACAAATTCCCTGCACTTCCTTAAACTCTGGTCCTCTTGTTGGGCTTGCTGTATTTCTGCAGGAGTTGCTTCAATCTGTAAAGCTTCTGGAACTCTCAATTTCTGATTGCTTAGCTTCTTTCACCACTTGTGTCCTCGTTTGAACAGCCTGTATACGAGCTTCCCAGTTAGGATCAGGATCATCTGGTGGCCTTACTCCTGAAATGTTACCTAGTATTACATCAAATACTGGATTGTTCATATACCAAGCCTGTACTTTACCAGTGAAAAAAGGTGTGTCAATAGACAACTCTGCCATACGAGCTTCTACTTCTGTACCATCTGCTAAAAGACAAATTTGAATCTTACCGCTAAGCTGGTCATCAGGTACTAAACTCCTCCTAATGACAACTCCACTGCAACCAGTGTCCCTCAAAACAGACACATGCTGAGTACCAATCTTACCTCCAAGTACTGGCATTCTGTGTGGATTTGTAACTTGTTGATTACAAGCTGAGCTCAATGTCGGTTCGTTGTATCTTGTACCATCAATACTTCCCACACGTCTATCACAAGCAAGGACATTTTGACTTTGACCCCTTCATTTTCCGTGGCTATATCCTCTTCCTCTAAAACCCGTTTGTTGATACCTTGGATCTGCAAATGGCACTTGCCCTGCACCTCTCTGATACTCATTACCTGCAGCCTCAACAAATGCAGACTTTGGGGAATTTTTGCTGAAACAATCTTGAGCATAGTGACCTGGTTTATTACACAAAAAGCAGCGAACACTAGTTCTTATTGGTTGATTACCATGTTTTCCCCCTCTATTTCCATTTCCCTTCAAATTGGGTCGCCCTGATGATAAATTAGCTCTGCACTGAAAATCTATTGAATGATCTTTGGATATTGATCTCACCATGTTTGTACGACTTAGCACCGGAATAATATCTCCTCCTCTAGCTTCTCTAAACTGATCAGCTAAATCTGCCATCTCCTCAACTGATTTCGGAACACGTTCCCTTAAGAATAATGTAAGATCATGACCACACACCTGAATCAGTTGTTCCCTTAAAATAAGGTCTAACAGCCCTTCGAATGTTTTGACAGTATTTGACAACTCAAGCCATCTACTAACATAGTTTTCCAATCTAACTGAAAACTGACTAAATGTTTCTCCAAGCTGAGGTCTACTAGAACGGAACCGTTTTTTGAATCCCTCTGAAGTTAAATCAAATCTCCTCAACAAAGCAGTCTTTAATACGTCATACTGAAAAGCTTGATCCGGGGGTAATCTTGAGTACACCTCTAATGCTTTCCCTTTTAATAAGGCACTTAAATGCATAGCCCATTTATCTCTACTCCACTGTTGAGCTTTAGCATAGCGTTCAAACCTTTGCAAGTAAGCATCCATGTCATCCTTACCTTCTTCAATATAGGGTAGTTTGGACCCTTTGATTCAAAATGGTTATGACGTTCATGTTCAGATTCATAAATACCTACACGAAGTCTAGCTCGAGTCTCCAATAATTCCATCTTATGTTTGTACTCTGCTTCTTCACGTCTCACAATTAACCTTTCTTTTTCTATTAAACTCTCAATCTCACGTCCCTTAGTTTCTTTTGTCATTTCCATTTCTTTCATTTTATATTCAAATTCTAACTTCTCCCTCTCTTTTCCTCTCTCAGTCTCGTTTCATTCTTTCTTCTTCCCTTTTCATGTACGCTCTCCCCTCTCTTTTTCTTGTTGGTACGAATGCTCTTAACTCTTCACCCTCATTACCCAAATCCGTACCTAATTGCTTCAAATGTTGTAAGGACTCCATGTCTATCATATCAACCTAACTCCTCTATACCAAAATCAGATGAAAAAACTAACTTGAAAAGTTGGGACGAGGCTAGAGAATGCACACACTGGGCTAAAGGTTTACCTACCTGAATTAAGTACTAACTTCTATCCAACTACAACCAATCCTATCCAATTAGAAATTATTAAATGACCTCAACTTGTTGACAAATACAATGGAGGTAGGTGGGAAACCTTATGACCAGACAGTCTGACTACAAAGAAACGTATCCCATCAAATACTGGTTCCATAAAATTCTAACTACATATATATATATATATATATATATATATATATATATATATATATATATATATATATATATATATATATATTACACGACTTGTCTCCTGGCCGTTTATCTCACTGACAGTCTATCCCATTTCTGACACCAAATTGTCACAGATGGACGAGAGATTGACTATCAGTAAGACATATTGTCCAAGAAAGGAGTCAAACAACAAAACATTTCAACAAATTTATATACAAAATATAAATATACAAAATGACGATTTCACTCCAAACAACATCACTACCCCAACCTTTTAAACCCCCCACTGTATTCTGGTGTCCATGGTAAACCAGTCTGAGCCATCTAGCTTCTAGTCAATGTTCGAGCCTTAGTTAAATAATCATTTTAAACCAGTTCAGTTTGTATCAGTATAAACTCATCTGAAATTCACTGTCATTGCGAATACTATCAATATCTTGATGACGACCAGACACTAGCACATCTTGGATGGTTGGCTGTTGACATCTCTTGCAGACATCCTAACAACAGTCCGCCACCACGCTAGTCTGTAGACATCTCTTGCAGATGGTTCTCCTACAGTTCCGCTGGTCACATCTGTGTCATCCCTCACACCCAGTTATAGCTCACATAGCTATTATAGCTCTCGTAGCTCACATACTTCTCATGATTCTGGCTCACGCTCAAACCCAAAAAGCTCCCAAGAGCCATTTCCCAGTCAACTTGCCTGCTGGAAACCTTCTTGGCAAATGCCCTGATGAACAGACAGGTGACGTTTACCTTTCCCACAGCCTGCATGCTTTTTACCTGCAGCTTAATTTCCCACTGAAGAAACTCAATATACTGCTCATAAAAAAATTATGACAACGTTTTCACAATTTACCCAGTATGCTCATGCTCTACCAGATATGACAAAATATTAGGCATTTATTATATAAACCCCCTCTAACATCATAAAATACATAAAACTAATCTTTTCTGTGACAATTATTACCATATGAAACAACACACCATGATCCAACAATGTCACCAATGAACTCATTGGTTTTCCTTGAATGACTGCCTTTTGTAGCAACAAATGTGTTTGATTCATTCTGCAGAGATGGAGCATTGATAATCGCAAACGAATGTGATCTGAAACTAAAATAGTGACACATGCATGGGTGACAGCAAAAACAGCTAAGGGATTTGTGTGCCATGTGTCCTCTTTCATTTGTCACTACTTGGTGGATCTTCATTGTACCAGTGATCCCATCCAATTGCAATGGGATATCATCATCAACAAAAAAAAATCAGAATTGACCACAGTTTGAAAAGTTTATGAGCATCCGTTATGTTTTCACCATTGGCAACAAATCGATTTGCAGTGCGTTTCAAAGCACCCCCGATTCCGTCGGCAGCACCTTTGCCATGGCCAGCCTCCGAGAAGTTCCAGGTACCAGCCACAAAGCCAAGATCGTACAGATAGGTTGATAGTAGATAGTAAGTTGTTTTGCACCGGTACTGGGTTGTCGGGCCACCACTGTAAAAGTGCAGGGTGTCAATGCCAGATCTTTCTGCTTTTATCCATTTAATAACAGGGGTTAGATAGGCCCAGATAGCTGCAGCGTCATGCCTACATGAATTGGACACTGTTGAGAATTACTTCAGAATTCCATCACTGCAGTAGGCAACACCATTATGTACTGTGACTTGTACTTTCGATGCCCAGAAGTGCATCGACTGTACCTCCTTGTTTAGTTTACACACATAGATGTGGTGTTAGCTGGACAGGTATTGCTATATCCTCGCTGTGGTCCGGGCTAACAGGTGGTGATAGTAGGCCTACTGCATGAACTTTTTTTTTCTCTCTGCTAACTGTGTGATTTTGTCCACATTTTTCGCTTCAGTCTTTGTTCACGTGGCGTCAAATTTTTAATTGTCTTCACTTTATTCTGTTCCTTTCTTTCTTTCCAACGTTTTTCTCTTTGTACTTTTGGTGTCTTTCAGGTTCTTTTCTATTACGTTCTCTCCACCTCCTCGACTTTTCCTTGCTGGTCATTGGCATGGCTGTTCTGAAACAGAAAAACCATTGAACTATAATATGTAGCTTGCTGAATTTTCATGATCTAGCTATGAATAACATTGTGCAATATCCATTCACAAATATGAAGAAATACAAACAAGAAGAACAAATAAGAATATACATTCTTCTAACAGATGCAATTTTGGCCTAAAAGACAAATAAAATTATTTTGAACAAATGTAAAATACACCTCTACATTCAAAATTACGTTCATCAAAACAATATTGAAGAAACAAAATACTAAGAGGTGTTTCTACCCCCCCCCCCCCCCCCCCCCCCCCCCCCCCCGTTATGCTGGATTTGTTAATGAATACAAGTCAACAATGTCTATGTGAGTTTTCATAAAAATGGCTTCCAGTAACTTCTGTCACGTGTGATGATGGCTATCACATGATCAGGGGAAATTATAGCTAATAATAGTCAGTAAGTTGCGGAGTTGATCGCACAAATTTATTTTCCATTACATAAGTTTGGAAAATAAAAAAATATATATTATAAGGCACAATCAAAATGGCAATCAGTACATTTGAACTTCAGGATATATACTCCGTAACACCTTGGCTCAATCACTGAAGAAAATGTTGTTTTTCTCATTTCATATCTTTTATGTCTGGTTCGTTACAAGTACCTTTTTGTATTTTGGTTTTGGTAAACATTTCAAAACAAGCTAAAAATTGAAATTAATCAAGAAATAACTATATATCTTTTATTACTTTAGAGTCTGGTGTACAGGATGTATAATGTGGAGCAATGAAATGTGATAAACGGACGATGGCAAATAATTTTTAATTCCATTACATGAAATTACACAACTTTCGGAGAATGACCCAGCTATCAAATTTTGCACAAAATCAGCTTGTTTGAAAATTACCCAAAATAATCGCGCTGCACTTTTGTCACAAGGAAAACCCGGTGTATGAATACCAAGCCTCATTACAGCTAAACCATTTGCACTTTCTTGGCTATAACTAAGCTTACGAATTTACTTCCTATTCCAAATAATTAGCCTTCAAACATGGATCTGTGCAAAATCAACAAGCGCACGTTATGATGAAAGAAACACAAACGTTTAACTAAAAGTATTTAAAATAAGTCCTCTTTATAATTATAACCCTTTTTGTAATTTCCTCGAGAGACTGAAAACATTTGTATCTTTCTTTATTTTTAAACCATAGGTGGGCATTTAGGATGCCATGGGCTGTTATGAATAAATCTCAGCTGAAGATTCACAAATAACTGTGGTCTGCAGGCCCGTACGCAGAAATTTATATGGGGGGGGGGGGGGGGGGAGGAGGGTGTGTGTGTGTGTGTGTGCGTAATCGACGGCCCAAAGGGCCGGAGTTGCTAGGGTGTCCGGAGGCATGCCCCCCGAAATATGTTTAAATCTAGAATGTAGGAGATGGATTTTCCTGCATTCTGGGAAGTAAATTTGAAATGTTTCTTGGTCTCAAAATATGTCAAATATATTTTTTACACATCCACGGACGGAACTCGGCGGACTATTGGGGGGGGGGGTGCGTACGCACCCCACGCCCCCCCCCCCCCCCCACACACACACACCTGCGTACGAGCCTGGTCTGCTACCTGTGCCCCTACAGCATTGTTTTGGTTACGACCTTGACAAGTGACTGGGCGCTTAGTTACGAATATTTCCTATACGTCTCTGTCCGCTAAGTGACGTAACATATTTTCTTTCTACGCCTAATTTATGACGTCACATGCCTTTAACGACGCACAATTAAATTTAGTGAAAATGACAATAGCTTTTTTTTCACAAAGGAATGTAATAGTTTTGGAAGACAGCAGTACGACAAACACTGCAAAGCCTGATTTGTACAGACTCACGTACAATAATTGTAGATAGAAGAACGTCAATGAACGACAGCAGTTTCGAAAAGTTTACCTTATTGGACCAAATCCAAAACATAAGCTTGACAAATTATGTGATTGTGGGATTCATGTGTTTCATTAATATAATGGCCATTTTTGGTAATATGAGCGTCATTTTTGCCATTGGAAAATCTTCTGATATGCGGCATAGACAGTCGAATCTGTTCATTCTTAACTTAAGTGTTGTTGACTTTATTGCTTCAGTTGTCACACTGCCAGTGAGTATTTGTACTTTTCACACCAACGCAAGGGTTTTCGATTCCATGTGGTGTGCCGTCAGTGGATTTCTAGCAGGTTGTGTAATATATGCCTCCATTGGCAGCCTCTGTGCCATCAGCATAGAGAGGGTCTACTACATAAAGTGGCCCCTGCACCATGAGGCAAACTTGACTGTAGAGAAGACGTACCTGGTTTTGTTCGTCATCTGGCTACAATGCATAACTGTAGCCTTACCACCGGTGTTCAAACACCTGCCCCAACATTCTGACAAGGATTGTTATTCCGGGTGGCAGGGCGTACACATGGACGTGTTTTATGTTTCGTTTATCGGTGTCTGGTGTTTTTTAATTCCCGTCCTCGTCATGTTGTTGTCGCACTGCGGAATATTCAACGTGATCAGGAAGTTCAGCCCGTTAAGTACGTTTCACATCGTCACCGTGTCGGGAATAGTCGACACCCGACTGAAAGCTGTCTCGCATAGGAGCTCTTTACTTCTCACGCAGAGAAGCGTTAAGAATTTTTTTTTTTTAATAGTACACCTCTTGGCGTTTGTGATACTGTGGGGTCCGTACTTCGTGTTCGCGATGTATCACGCCCTGCACGCGCAGCCCGAGGACCGGGACAAGATGGTGGACCTGGTGGTCACGTGGCTCGGCTTCGTGACGTTCGCCGCGAACCCGGTGCTGTACGGCCTGATGAACCGACCAATAAGAACCCAGTTGGTCGAGTGGTACGAGTACATATTCTGTTGTGATTTCCTAAGAAAAAGGAAGGCAAACGGAGAACAATTACCTGAAGAGACAGCGAGTGGGGAAGAAGACTTTTTGCACTTCTTGGGAATAACGCCCACAGCAAACAATACCTAGCAGACAAGACCTAGCCTGTCATCGCACGCAGGACGGCACCGAGAGAGTGGTGGGGGTGGTGGTGGTGGTGGGGGGGGGGGGGGGCAATAGTGCCCACAACAGACAAAACCTAACAGACAATGACTAGCAGACACGGCCTAGCAGACAAGGCCTAGCGAATGCCGAGTGGTAGGTGCACGGCAGTTGTACCACCAGAATACAAATAAATTGAACCATTTTTAGTTTAAAAGTGCCTGCCCCTTTTTAGCTGCCCAGAGAAGGTCGTAATACTGTCTCTATTTTATTTATTTATTATCATTGTTCTTATTATTTGAAGTAGTAGTAGTCGTAGTGGAAGTGGTGGTAGTAGAAGTAGTTACTGTAGTATAGTCGTGGTGGTAGTAGTAGTTACTGTAGTATACAGGCTCATATGCCTTAACTCCCCACTTCCCTTAGACTACTGTTATATAAATACATCCATTCTATATCGGCCTTAACTCCCCACTTCCCTTAGACTACTTATATAAATACATCCATTCTATATCGGCCTTAACTCCCCACTTCCCGTAGACTACTGTTCTATAAATACATCCAATCTATATCGGCCTGAACTCCCCACTTCCCGTAGACTACTGTTATATAAATACATCCAGTCTATATCGGCTTGAACTCCCCACTTCCCTTAGACTACTGTTATATAAATACATCCATTCTATATCGGCCTTAACTCCCCACTTCCCTTAGACTACTGATATATAAACACATCCAGTCTATATCGGCCTTAACTCCCCACTTCCCTTAGACTACTGTTATATAAACACATCCAGTCTATATCAACCTTATCTCCCCACTTAGACTACTGTTATATAAACCCAAACAGTCTATATCAGCCTTAACTCCCCACTTAGACTACTGTTATATAAACCCAAACAGTCTATATCAGCCTTATCTCCCCACTTAGACTACTGTTATATAAACCCAAACAGTCTATATCAGCCTTAACTCCCCACTTCCCTTAGACTACTGTTATATAAACACATCCAATCTATATGAGCCTTAACTCCCCACTTCCCTTAGACTACTGTTGTATAAATATATCCAGTCTATATCAGCCTTAACTCCCCTAGACTACTGTTATATAAACACATCCAGTCTATATCAGCCTTAACTCCCCACTTAGACTACTGTTATACAAACACATCCAGTCTATATCAGCCTTAACTCCCCACTTAGACTACTGTTATACAAACACATCCAGTCTATATCAGCCTTAACTCCCCACTTCCCTTAGACTACTGTTATATAAACACATCCAGTCTATATGAGCCTTAACTCCCCACTTCCCTTAGACTACTGTTATATAAACACATCCAGTCTATATGAGCCTTAACTCCCCACTTAGACTACTGTTATACAAACACATCCAGTCTATATCAGCCTTAACTCCCCTCTTAGACTACTGTTATACAAACACATCCAGTCTATATGAGCCTTAACTCCCCACTTCCCTTAGACTACTGTTATATAAACACATCCAGTCTATATGAGCCTTAACTCCCCACTTCCCTTAGACTACTGTTATATAAATACATCCAATCTATATCGGCCTTATCTCCCCACTTAGACTACTGTTATATAAACACATCCAGTCTATATCAGCCTTAACTCCCCACTTAGACTACTGTTATATAAACACATCCAGTCTATATCAGCCTTAACTCCCCACTTAGACTACTGTTATACAAACACATCCAGTCTATATGAGCCTTAACTCCCCACTTCCCTTAGACTACTGTTATATAAACACATCCAGTCTATATGAGCCTTAACTCCCCACTTCCCTTAGACTACTGTTATATAAATACATCCAATCTATATCGGCCTTAACTCCCCACTTAGACTACTGTTATACAAACACATCCAGTCTATATCAGCCTTAACTCCCCACTTCCCTTAGACTACTGTTATATAAACACATCCAGTCTATATGAGCCTTAACTCCCCACTTCCCTTAGACTACTGTTATATAAACACATCCAGTCTATATGAGCCTTAACTCCCCACTTCCCTTAGACTACTGTTATATAAATACATCCAATCTATATCGGCCTTAACTCCCCACTTCCCTTAGACTACTGTTATATAAACACATCCAGTCTATATCGGCCTTAACTCCCCACTTCCCTTAGACTACTGTTATATAAACACATTGGTTTGTCTCACAATCCTAACACGACATACTACGGTGACCTTCAAGGGCGGATGGACTCCCATTTCTGTGAGGATGGGATGGGCATTAAAATGGATTACAACTAATGAATAAAAAATAAAAAATTAAGGTAGGCATGTTAAGTAAATTCCACCCCGACAGAATGGTAGAAATGTATTATGTCTCCCCTCCTTCCCGCCCCGCCCCGCCCCTAGTGTACAATCCTGACTGTGCCAGTGGTTGGGGAGTGGGCGCCTAAATTAATTAATTCATTCATTATTTCATATTAACATTCAGTATTAATTAGGATAGTTATTATTTCAGTTTAACATTGAATATCTTTTATAAATGGAGCGGCATCTACTTTAGTTGGTAGAGCGTTTACCCGAGGTACTGTGATCGGAGGATGGAATCCCTTCGGCGGAACTATTCTCTGACTGGCTTTTCCAACCAGTGCCCCACGACTGGCATATCAAGGGATGTGGTATGTGTTGGCCTGTCTGTGGGAATGTGCATATAAAAGATACCTTGCTACTAATGAAACAAATGTAGCGGGTTTCCTCTGACTATGTGTCACCGTGACCAAATATTGGACATTCAATAGTGGATGATTAATTAATCAATGTGATGTCGTTAAACGAAACAAACTTTTAACAATTAAAAAATTCCAAGCATGTTTTAAAAGGATAACTCCTGGACTCTACCAGTAATTAACCTCTGTCTACTTTGTAGGTGGGTTTAAATGATTAAATTTCAATCTATGCTGTGGATCTTGTGGCTGGCTGGTTGAGGGTTTTTAAGATTGTCTTTTATTATTTTTTATTATTATTATTATTATTATTATTAATGATTTATTATACCTGTATTTATTATACCTGTAAATAATACCTGTATGTCACATATCATGATCAATTAATGCATGTATATGAACATAACATTGTATAAATCAGACAAGCGATTTTGTTCTCTGTACTCCATGTCGGTCTGTGAGTATAATATTTTCTCTTGCCCACCCCACCCCATATCTCAGGCATTACAGGTACAGAAATTAAAACTATAGCACGTGCAACCTTTGATTAATTATGCGTACAATTATGGTAAGCTGAATGCCGTGTGAGCTGGCTACATTTGATTGTTATGAACCAAGACATGTAAAGATATATATACCTCTTAACTCGGTCTTCCTTATTTCCGGAGTGTGTGGAGCTAATGGAATCTGTGAACATTGGTTCTTGTGTTCGCTATTACTGTTAGTCATGACTTCTTAAGCAGAATACTGATTTGTGTACCGAAAATACATCTGAAACTCGATTTAACGTTAAACGTCAGACGCGTGTGCAGGGAATTTTGTAGAGAGGGTGTGTGTGTGTGTGTGTGTGTGTGAGGGTGTGTGTGTGGGTGGGGGTGTGGGTGTGTGGATGTGGGTGCGGTCTAGACTGGCAAGTGCAGTTTCTACGGAGGTGTTCGTGTCATGATCCCCTGAAAAATAAATTAAAAAGAAAAGAACATTTTGCTTTGTGCCAAGGTGTTCAAACCCCTACCACCCCCCCCCCCCCACACACACACACACACGCCCGCACGTCCACACATGCCTGAAGATAATTTGTAAAAAATAAATATTGTGTCGCACTTGCTTAACATATTAATGCCTGTAGTGTGTGTGTGGGAGTGTGTGCGGGTGCCCCAATGTTTATATACAAATCCAAGCCAGGTTTCTTTTTTTTTCTTTCTTTTTTTGGTCACTGAATGGAGCGCGCCAAAATGTGGACGAGACTGCGTTTGAAGGTGTTTGTTAGAAATACGAACTTGTCTCACTGAACTCGAACCAGGATCGAATCGTCGCCATATACGATAATTATCTATTTATTTATTTATTTATTTATTTATCTCTTTATTTATTTATCTCTGTATTTAGTTAGTTATTTGTATTATGTCGTTAAAGACACATCCATTTCCTTTCAGTTGTACGAAAAGCCATTGCAACCTGTTGTTCGATGTAGAAATTAGGTATCCTTAATATTTTTTTCCTTATTGCTGAATAAGGAGCTGAGCGCATGTGACACTCCGACTTGATGGTCTGTCAACAAATATGCACCAAGTGAGCGACAAGAACGCGCCACCGAAGACGTATCTCACCAGGCACCGCGCGCTTCCTATTGGCTAAATACGAATCTCGGCACTTGATCGTAAACTCGCATCCACAGACCCTTTAAGAATCGGTTGCTAGGAGTCATGATAAAGGATGACAATTTTCTCTTTTATCGATTTTACGCTGAAACTGTTTGATTATTAAAACGAGAGAAATGGTCGTCATCTAAATACCCCGTGATTAGAACTTCGGAGCTTTTTCGATTGGTACCAGCGGCATGGCCAGTCCTTTGATGCGCAACACATGGCGGTCTATGTGAGGAACAGTTGTGAGGATTCCAGTCTGAGAGTTATGTAGTCTCGGGCTTAAGGAGAATGACACAAAGTTTGTTTTAACTGTTTATCAGTAACGACCAAAAGGCGTTGTATTTAAACGAACAACAGCCAGTCAAGTAACTAATGAGTTGATAAGACATTCAGTAGTCTAGTTACGTCGAAAAGAAAAAGAAAGAAAAAAAACCAGTGTCAGTGATGAGGAAACTAAACTCTTTGAAACGTGGACTTATCGAGGATCTATATTTGCGGGGAGACGTGGCGCGCGGTCACGATGCGATACAATGAACAACACCACGACAGCGACTGAAGCAGACGGTGACGCCAGCAGATACGTCGTTCTCGTGTTGATGTGCCTCGTCAATCTGACGGCCGTCGTCGGCAACGTGAGCATCATCGTTGTCGTCCTGCGATGTTTCCAGCTGCGACACACTCTGACCAACTTCTTTGTGCTCAACCTGAGCGTCGTGGATTTGCTCGGCTCCGTAGTCGCCCTGCCCGTGGGGATCTCGTCCTTCCTGCACGATGCGTGGCCCTACGGGTCGCGCTGGTGCGTCGTCAGCGGCGCCGTCACCAGCTTCTCGGTGTACGCCTCAATCTGCAGCCTGTGTCTGATCAGCGTGGAGCGTTACTACTCCATCAAGCTGCCCATGCACCACGCCGCCAACATGAGCCTTCAGAAGACGGTGTGCGCCCTCGTTTTCGTGTGGGTACAGAACACGGTGCTGGCCGTGCTACCCGTGCTGGGGGTCAACTCGTACACCTACCAGGACCACAAGAAACACTGCTCAGTCACGTGGCAGGGCCCGCCATCCAACGCAGTTTTCGTTTTGTTTATTAGCGTCTGGTGCTTTCTAGTTCCGGGAGTCATTCTCTTGCTGATGCATTGTGGGATATTTCGAGTAGCTCGCGAAGCTGCCAGACAAATCCGTCCCTACCCCTCAACCCCAACCGTATCCGTCCTTGTTGGAGACCGCCAGTCGGACAGTCAGACCACGGAGCACGTGGGGCGGGTGCCCGTGAGGTGTACGCGACTCCTCAGTTGGTGCGTGCCTGGTGGTGACGACAGCGTGGTGCCCGTGGTGGAGCGCTCCATGTCGGCCCACCTGTTCCAGCACACGCCGCGCCCCTACAAAGGTCACCTGAAGGCCATCAAGACGCTAATCATCATCTTCTCGTCCTTCCTGCTGCTCTGGGGTCCCTACTTCGTCCTGCACGCCTACGGTGCCATCACCGGCTACGTGGCGCGAAGGGCGACGAGCGAGCTGGTGACCACGTGGCTGGGGTACACGACGTTCGCGGTGAACCCGCTGCTGTACGGGTGGATGAACCGCGCCATACGCCAGGAGCTGATCGCCTTCTACCAGAATGACGTCTGCTTCTGCTTGCACGCGGCCGGCCCGCCCCCCGGGCACAGTGACGCACCGCGCGAGCACGAGGACTTTATCCAGTTCCTGGAGAGGACGAGCTACAAAGCCGTGTCCCCCAACCAGAACTCTCGAGCCGTCAAAGTGGCCGAGAACAGTGCACGAACACACCGTGAACACGTCCATACTGTCAACAAAGAACAAACTCACTGTGAAAACGTGAATGATGTTAATAAAGAGCGAACACACTGTGAACACGTTCATACTGTCAACAAAGAACAAACTCACTGTGAAAACGTCAATAATGTTAATAATGAGCGAACACACTGTGAACACGTTCATACTGTGAACAAAGAACACACTCACTGTGAAAATTTTAATAACGTGAATAATGATCGAACACACTGTGAACATGTTCATCCTGTGAACAAAGAACAAACACACTGTGAACATGTTAATAATATGAATAATGAGCAAACACACTGTGAACATGTTCATACTGTGAACAGAGAACAAACTCACTGTGAAAATGTTAATGTGAATAATGAACGAACACACTGTGAACATATTCAAACTGTGAATAAAAAACAAACACACTGTGAACATATTAATAATATGGATAATGAGCGAACACACTGTGAACATGTTCATACTGTAAAAGGTGAAGGAACACACTGTCAGCATGTTCATACAATGAACAAAAACCGGACACACTGTGAACATACTGTGAATAATGAACGAACACAGCATAAGCATGTTATTGTTATCAACAGTGAACGCATACAAAAGGAAACCGTTATTATTGTGAACAGTGAACAAAAACATGAATCTGCTGTGAGTTTGAATAATGAAAGAACACATGGCAAACCTGGTTCCACTGTGAACGATGAACCTGATATTACTTTGGATAAAGAACAGATACACTGTGGGCCTGTTCATATTTCGAACAAAGAATGAACAAATTGTGAATTAGTTAAAACTGTGAACACTAAACAATCAAACTTAATAGTACATATAATGAACGGATTACATGATGGTGTATTTGTTAACACTGTGAACAGTGAATGAATAAACGATAAACTTGTTCACATTTAGAACAATAAACGGAGATATGTTCAACACGTTATTTTTTAAATTAAAAAATAAATGAATAAAATAAAATAAATAAAGCAAACATGTTAAAATTTGAGCAATGAACGAACTCCGGGTAAACTTGTTAATATTGTAAACAATTGACGTGAAAATCGCGAACGTATTATTACAAAGGGCAGATAAAACTAGAAGACTTATGGGAAAGACAGTTCTGTTAAGTTGTACTAAAGTACCAGGTGAATGGGAAATTGGTCACTTGGTGTTAACCAAGGACATGACAATACTGTGTGCCAAGGACAGACACGTGAGGACGACATCACGAAGATTAGTGTTGTCACCAGTGTGGGATACACGATAGTTCGTCACTGACGTTTGTTTAAAAGTACCCCAAAATTACTTTTTATTGTGTATTCGGAGATAAAATAGGTAAGAGTGTCAAAAGATTTTTGTGCTGTTATTTTGTTTGTCCTAAGTACTACAGCGGATAACGAGTGACGTCGAATGACGGGTGCGTGTGCATTACACGCTGCATTACACACCGGCCGTATGCGTTATGTATATATCTTACATTCTATGTCTAAAATCAGGCAAGTTGTAAACGGACTGAAATTTTGGGGAAAATCAGGTTATTTATTTGACAGATTGACTGAATATGAATTTTATACTTTAAACACATAGTAAATAGTTTTCATTTATAATAACAACAAGAATTCTGCATACTTGTTTCGCCCACCATAAGCTGATTCGGTGTCACTCATAGTCAATCTAATTAAAATTAGCTCCACTGGTTAATAACTATTACCCGTGGATCTAACAGCAGCCCGTTAGAGCTCATGTCCAGTTGACCTTTCATTCAACCAATCAAAACCTTACTTGCAGATTCATGCCAGTGATTGAAAATTGAAAACTTTCGGAATTATGCCGAAGGTATACAAAATGATTCGGGTAAATTACGAAGTATGCCGGAAACTAATTTCAATATAAAATTTTAATGTTGAACTTTCGTTTCAAGACGGAAAAAACGTGATATTATAGCCATAAAATATATGTCTTCTGGTACACAATTCAGAGTTTATTGCTGCACTTTTGCCCCCTTTTTTAAATGTTGAAATAGGCCAACAAGTTCGCCTATTGCTTAAGCGGCAATCTAATTGAACTGGAGTTCGGCTATATGAACCACGGCCATAACAGCTGAGGACTGCGTATGTAAACTTAATGCAAAATGGTTATGATTATTATTTAATTCCGTTGCCATAGAAATGAATCAATGTTCGGCCATACAGTGTTAAAATAATCAGTATGTAATTTACCAGTAATTTAAAATGTACTAAGGCCTCAAACTTTCTTTTCATACAATCTAAAAGAAACGTCCATAAAATAAATAATATGGTGGTATATTAAGGTCATACCTGTACACGTTTTTCTTACTTTTAAAGATACTGAACTTTGACTTATATCTCGAAATCTAGACTTGTTTTGTCGAATGCTTAACTTATTACTTTGAATTGTCGGCATGTTATCTCAAGATTTTAATTTATAATGTCACGCTCTCGACCTGTTATCACGAATATATGCCACTGAATGTACGTACGCATTGACAAAAGATAAGTATAGCTATCGACATCATAATTGGAGAGCTCAATATAATAGGTTCAGCCCTTAACATCAATATAATAAGTCGAGATCTTAACGTAAGGCCCACTTTCCATTAAGGTAATCTACGTGCGCATTTTCATCCACATTTTCGATATTTGACGTCATCAAAGTACTTTTAAGCCACAAGTAAACCGATCGACCTTTTTTTCCCCTGTGCATGCTGAATGCACACTCGTCTTATTATTTCTCGCTCTCGACTTATCTTGAGCGCATTACTGATTATGGACCACCAACACATACTGACACTTTAACAAATGAAAAACGCGTAATTTTAGAGTTAATAAAAAAACCCATGATTATTCCTGCTAACTGGGGGCAGCCATTTTGTTTCGTTTTTGTGACGTCCGGTGGTATAGCTTGGGGCGAAGTGACGTCAGCTCCGTCCAACTTCTCTATGCACAGTGTAAACAAACGCTCTAATTTACGACAAGGCGCTTCGCTTTCATCAACCTGACTTGTAAAACAACATAAATGACTATATAAATAAATAAACTATTTAACTAAGAATAATTCAATTTGCATCAATATAACGAAATGGAGTTATAGTATTTTTTTCTTTTAAAACATCCAAAGTAAAAATGCATTTTATTAGGCCTATTGGTAGGGTACGTTCGAGCAAAAAACGACCACTCACGATACCCAAGTGATAATTTTCTTTTCTTTGGGACTACGTAATTGGACAATTTTGTTATTTTAGATGGGAAAGTCAAGGGTTTTACAAAATTACATACAGTAATAAAGCAGGACGGCTGATAATGTCCATTACGATTTGAGGTTATCACACAATACCCTGTGATCTTAAAGGGACAGACCCTAGTTTTTAAACACTAACACATATTTTTCACCTAAACCCTAGTTTCAACCCATAACAATGGACACTAAGTTTGGTTAATTTACAAACCTGTAACAAATTTGGATACAATAGCGTCTGTGACGTTGAAATACACTTACAAATAGACTAAAACGCAATTCAATAATCATTACTTCTCAGACGAACGTGCGTTTTAAAAAATATGAAAAATGCATTATGTGGTATTAGGAACACCAGGATGACCACTAAACACTTCGGTTGTACGGAAATGAATAATCTAAACAATAAAATATAAGTAACGTTTGATTTCAGTAATCATAAACGGCTCTAATAGTAAAAAGTATGTCTTAGTGTTTAAAAACTAGGGTGTGTCCCTTTAATAAAAGAGGCACGTCTTTTTAGTGTGTCTAGACACAGTGTCTGGGGACCGTCTAAATATACACCTGCCAATCAGGAACCACAGGTACTGGCCACGGAAAGAAAAAACCAATTAACCAAGAAAACACTCCGACTATTATTTCAGTACGTGGGTTAATTTATGTACAAAACATAAATCAGTTATTTCAACACTTTGACAATGGTGGTTTATTTTGTATTGAAAAATAAAAAAACATATACACGTTGCTGTGTTACTGGGATGGATATTATTACAGAACATTGTGATGCATCCGCAAAAATCAGGTATGTTTTGTTTTTTCAGTTCGAAGACTAATTCCTGACGTGATACGTTAGGTATTACGTAACCACCAGCTCGCCAGAGGGCGTATTCACTGGAATGGTACAAAATGGCTGTGCCCGTTATATATAATAACCGTCACATTTAACCGTTTTATTAATTAACTATACGATTATACTTGTTGATATTAAGCAATAATGTGCATTATATATCGTTGAATATGCATACCAGTCCAAAAGCCTTGCTTTAGCATCCCTTTAAGCACTCAACCTATTATCTCGAGCATTTGACTGAGTGCTAAACTTATTTTATCTCGCCTTCATATAAAATTCTTTGATCTCATTGGTTGTTTGCCGTTGGACAAATCCCTTATACCCCTGTGGGCGGAGCCAAATTCTCTTATACCCCGTCTGTAATTTCCAACAGTTTCCAGCCACCCCAGTTAATGCTAAAGCAATAATTAGATTATAAATAACATTGATAATCAATCAAGGATACATAATTAATTTTATTTTTACTATAAACTACACTATTTCAATATTTTAAAAGCTGCAATGTTGAACTCGGCCACCTAATTACGGTCGTGGTGTTATTGTATTAATGCACGATTAGCAACAGTTGTTTTTTTGTTTTTTATTTTTATTTTTTTTATTTTTTTATTACATACATTTCTGATAAAAAAAAAAAAAAAATTAAAATTATTATTAATATCTGTTTCAGACAATTTCGTATTACAAACATGAAGTTAAAAACTCGTTTAGCGATGGAACTATTTTTCGTCACTGGCAAGTGGTTTCGTTCGCGTTCGCGTGGTACGGCTCCGTTAATAAATTGTTAACAATTATGGACTGGCGTTATTTTGATTATTTGGCTATATGGTTTAACATGGTGGCTTTTTATGTACCCTCTGTGTGCTCTTTTACCACCTCGCCTTAGGCTCGGGGTAAAATAACACACAGAGGATACATAAAAATCCATATACCCCTCGTGATGCTTCTACAACTTATAATGTTAAACTCTTGACTTATTATCTCTAGTGCTCGACTTGTTATCTTTAGCTCTCGACTTCTGTATTAGTACTGTACAGCCAAAAAGAGAATTGCAAAAGAAAACGACATACATGTTGACGAGAGTTAATATGTTGAGCGCTTGACATAATACATTGATAGCTTGAGATAATAAGTTGAGAGCTCAAGATCATAAGCTACATTTTTCCATTAGTAGCAAGGGATCTTTATATGCACACTTCCACAGACAGGAAAACAAATACCACGGCATTTGACCATGTGTCGTGCACTGTTTGGAATGAGGGAAAAAACCCAATCAATTGAATGGATTCATCAAAGTGGTTCGATCCTGCGATGCAAGCACCTCAGGCGAGCACTCAACCGACTGAGCTAAACTCCGTCCTCGCTCTGCCAAAATAGAGAATTTGCAAAAGATGAAAACATACTTGATGATGAGAGTTAAAATGTTGAGCGCTCGACATAATAAATCAATAGCTCGAGATAATGTTTCCAGTAGCAGCAAGGGATTTTATATCCACTTTGATTGGCTTTTGATATACCAGTCATGGGACACTGGTTGGGACGGGAAAAACATTCAGAAAATGATCCACTGAGGAGATTCGTTCCTGTAATCAAATAACTCTACCGACATCTAGATTCCGCTCCCTAGAGATAATAAGTCGAAATTAAGTCAGACATATATATATATATTTGCAGTAGCTTTGTATCTCACCTAATCAGTGTACCAGAACTGGTTAAAGGCCGTGGTATGTGTTTTCCTGTCTGTAGGTAAGTGCATATATAAAAGATCCCTTGCTGCATTAGAAAAAAATGTAGCGGGTTTCCTCTGATGACTACGTATCAGAATGACCACGTTTGAAATCCAGTAGCTAATGATTAATTAATCAGTGCTCTTGTGGTTTCGTTAAACAGAAAACAAAAACAAACTTGTATCTCACTAGACCGATCTCCACAATGCATTAAAACATGTTTTATTTTATAAAATAAATAATTTGTAATGTAAAATTGAAGATTGATTCAATTCTTTAAAAAAAAATTTTTTTAAACACCTGGAGTTTATATATATATTGCAGTTGTGCAGTCGCCTAACCCGGCCCGTACGTATTGATATATTACTACTCAAAAGAATAAAAGGGTCAGACGATATTTTCGACATTATTTTTTGAATGTCAATTATATTATCTAGACCATAATGTCACGCATGGTATTGTTCCATTTTGACGAAAGTGGGTCTAAGCAACCCATAAATGAATTAAAATCCACTGTCATTGACACTGTCGACTAGTTCTAATGGCGAAAACATGCTTACATTTGCACGTAAATTAGGGCGAAAGCGAAAGGTCTGCTAAGTGCCCATAACTTGCTTTTTCACAAAGCGCTTCATTTGCACGCTTTGCACGTGTATTCCATGTTCCCAATGCTGAATTTCCGTATAATTGGAGCTTGTGTTCGTGTACGGTGCACACTCCAAATTCGACAATAGTACGACTTCAACTGACTATCGAAGATCGAGGAAGGGCTATTGCTTGGCTTCAGGATGACAATATGCAAAGAAATGTTGCTCTGAGACTTGGTGTCAGTCAGAGTGTCGTTGGCCGACTGTGGCAACGGTACCAAGCAACGAATTCTGTTCGAAATCGTCCACGTTCGGGAAGACCCCGAAGCACTACAAATAGAGAGGACCGCTACATCACCAATATGGCTCTACGTCAACGCACAACCACTGCACGCCGATTACGTGACAATCTGCGGACTGCGACTGGAACTCGAGTGTCTGATCAAACCAGATGCAATCGTCTGAGAGCCAATAATCTACGCTGCCGTCGCCAGGCTGTTCGACCACCACTCCTACCACGTCACAGAACGGCCAGACGTCACTGGTGCACGCTTCATCTGCGGTGGCAACGTGTTCAGTGGGGTCGAGTGATGTTCACTGATGAGTTCAGGTTTAGTCTCCAGTTCAACGACGGTCGGGTTCGTGTCTACAGACGTCCTGGGGAGCGCTTCGCTGACGTTAACGTTAGACAATGTCACCGGTTCGGTGGTGGCAGCGTCATGATGTGGGGCGGCATCTCTATCCACCACAGGACCTCCCTCTATGTGGTGGATGGCAATCTGAATGGAATCCGCTATCTGAATGAGATTATCCGGCCGTTGGTTCTCCCAGGCCTTCAGCAGATTGGCGGCGGGGAAGTTCTGCAGGATGACAATGCCAGACCCCACCGCGCCAGGGTGGTAACGGACTTTCTCAGACAACAAGGTATCGCCAGGATGGATTGGCCAGCATATTCGCCTGACTTGGCCCCAATAGAGAACGCCTGGGACGAATTAGGCAGGAGAGTTCGGGATAACCATGCCCCTCCGGCCAACCTTCATGATCTGGGTCAACTTCTTATGGCAGAGTGGCAGGCCATTCCCCAAGAATTCTTCAGACGTCTGATCAACAGCATGAGGCAACGATGTGTCGAGTGTATTCGCGCCAGGGGTGGATTCACACACTATTAAACGAATGTTCTAATGTGTAAAATCCATGTTTGACAACCTTCAACTTTGACAGCATGTCATGTGACTTTCTAGTATACAGTGACGTTTATTTGTGGTTTTTTGTAAATATGGAACAATAAATAAAAAATTTGGTGTAGTTTACATCATTAATCTAATACACTCTGAAACTTATTTGGTTATAAATGTTTTACCCTTAAATTCTTTTGAGTAGTATATATTATGAGAAGAGGCATTCCTGTAAGAAAACCTACTTAGGCCTACATCGATTCATGGTAGCAGATACGACACGTCAAAACACTTTGCAGGCACGTGTGCAGGCATTTCGGCGAGGGTGTAGAGGGTGCATAGATAGTAGAGGTACGGCGGCCGCATAGATAGTCTCGCCAGATAATTTTTGAATTTGTATGCTCCCAAATAACGTTATAAAAGGCGAAGTGTGATTGGTCGATATTTAAATTATTATATACAGACGAAATGTCACCTGGACATGGGAGTCCACGCAATGCTCATCCATGCGCAAGGTTCTCATCCATGCGTGTTGAAAAAGTAATTAAGCAACATTTTAAATTACCTTTACAATCGGAACAACAAAGCCGTCTTGCATTGTCAAAACCGTAATTCTGCACAATGCAGACTCGACTGAAATTTTTTTTAAATAGTGTCTGATTCCCTGATTCTCTAGTGCCCCACCTATAAGAGGACGCAAAAAAAAAAAAAAAAAAAAAAACTTCCGTATAGATTAATGTACATATTATATTATCAAATTATTAGTAGGTTTTGACAATCAGCCCGGCCCTCCAAACCAAAACATTATATTAAACTGTTAACTAAACTATACATAGAGAATGTTCAAAACGACCCGCTTGTAAGCCCTTATGTACGAGCTGCTACCACTTAGAACTCGGAAACGATGCACTCTACTATAAGTGGCCAAAGGTGGGGAGGTAGCGAACTTCCGAATATACTAATATCAATATAACAGGTTACTAATTACTCTTCAAAAAACAACTTGGCAAACTCATGCATACCATTCCGTATGTGACCGCAGTAACACAGCTGAACAAGAAATTAACCAGCCATCCCAAGCCTATGTACCAATCAGGGTAGGACCACTAATTATCAACTTCTCTCTTTTCAGCCGCCCATGGGTCCAAGCCAGACAGCCACAAAACCCACCTATATATATAACGCACATTTATGTATTTTGCACCATGCACTTAGTAATGAATAACACTAGCAGACGCGGTAAGTCACCTAGGGCACTGAAAGACAACCAGAGAACAGAATATAGAAGACCGGCCAAGTAAGATCAATATAGTTAATGGCGCTAGCCCACAAACAAAGTAATATACAGTTACCAATAGATAGCGATAATCACTTGTTGAAATTGCGGGGGAGGGAAACCAAATCAAAACAAAACCACTATTACCTAGCACGCCAGAAAAGGACGACTGTGATGTATGTGACTATTCATTACTAACCAACTAACTTCTCTCTTCTTTCTCTCTTTCATTGTATGTTAAATAATATGCTAGGCACTAGGCTTTTTTAACCAATACACACACTACAAGGGCGTGCCCTTCAAATTAGATAACTAGAATAGACTAACCCCCCCCCCCCCAGCCACTGTGTTAACCAACCTACACAGAGGCATGGGGGGGGGGGGGGAAGGGTGGTCATGATGACCGTTGGATACACTAGAATAGGGACGTAAGACAATAGGTACAACCTAAACACCAAACTAGGATTACACACAGACAGCATGCTCACCGCAAACAGCACACAAGATGCATTGAATAATGATAACAATGCATCCGCCCAACACTTAATGGCCCAGCACGTGCTCAAATAAGGAACCGGACAAAAGAAACCGGTTCCGAGTACACAATTGCAAACACCCGGGGAAGGCCGAACAAAAGAATATCGGCCGCCCCCACCCCAATAAACCAAAATACTCGCTGCTGGAATGTACTTGGTGTCACTGAGGAGCAAATTGAAGACCAAAACAACACCTGCGCTTCGACCACCCCGGAACGAATTGCCTTGCCTACCAGTGTCTACACAATTGCACGAGTCTCCTCTGGGCTGTCATGCCACGACCTGAATAGGTCAGGTCCTTCTGAGGACCCCATGAACAGCCTAGGGAGACAACCAGCATCATGAAGGTCTATAAATAACGAGCTACTCTCGAACCACTAACGAGTTACACTCGAATTCCAAAACCTATACTAGCTCAAATTTTTTTTACCTTTCGACCGACCGTTCAAAATTGCGCCAAAATACTACAAAACTGCGCACTTTTTCTCTTTGGTAAATCGCTCCACTCAAAATTCCATAGCACCCCAAAACCCATCCGCCTGCTACCGATTCAATCGGACTGCTGGTGCTTCCTTGCACCTGCCAGTGCAGACGGTCCCTTCTCCTTTCCCCCCCCCCCCCCACCTTTCCTGTCTTGGACAGAGAGGCCGGCCAAGGCCGGCACCTGTGCCCACGACAGGCGTGCGCTACAACAGCTTGCTCTGAACGTGCACGTAAAACCCTTTGACCTTGACCTTGACCTGCATCGCTCAGAGGCCCAGATGCCACTCACAGAATAATTACTAAATGAAAACCAGAACAGGACAGAGCGCATTGGAATAATTACAGCTGTGATCACATGCACTCACGAATCACTGTCAAAACAGTGATGATATCAGGTGTTCGCGAGGGGTGAGTATATCTTGGCGAGTATATCTTGGCCCACCGGCGGCACCCGTCATGAGTCACTGTCAAAACAGTGATGATATCAGGTGTTCGCGAGGGGTGAGTATATCTTGGCGAGTATATCTTGGCCCACCGGCGGCACCCGTCATGAGTCACTATCAAAACAGTGATGATATCAGGTGTTCGCGAGGGGTGAGTATATCTTGGCCCACCGGCGGCACCCGTCATGAGTCACTGTCAAAACAGTGATGATATCAGGTGTTCGCGAAGGGTGAGTATATTTTGGCCCACCGGCGGCACCCGTCATGAGTCACTGTCAAAACAGTGATGATATCAGGTGTTCGCGAGGGGTGAGTATATCTTGGCGAGTATATCTTGGCCCACCGGCGGCACCCGTCATGAGTCACTGTCAAAACAGTGATGATATCAGGTGTTCGCGAGGGGTGAGTATATCTTGGCCCACCGGCGGCACCCGTCATGAGTCACTGTCAAAACAGTGATGATATCAGGTGTTCGCGAGGGGTGAGTATATCTTGGCGAGTATATCTTGGCCCACCGGCGGCACCCGTCATGAGTCACTGTCAAAACAGTGATGATATCAGGTGTTCGCGAGGGGTGAGTATATTTTGGCCCACCGGCGGCACCCGTCATGAGTCACTGTCAAAACAGTGATGATATCAGGTGTTCGCGAGGGGTGAGTATATCTTGGCGAGTATATCTTGGCCCACCGGCGGCACCCGTCATGAGTCACTGTCAAAACAGTGATGATATCAGGTGTTCGCGAGGGGTGAGTATATTTTGGCGAGTATATCTTGGCCCACCGGCGGCACCCGTCATGAGTCACTGTCAAAACAGTGATGATATCAGGTGTTCGCGAGGGGTGAGCATATCGTGCCCCACCGGCGGCACCCGTCATGAGTCACTGTACTGCCAGCACAGCTGTCGAGTCCGTCACACGTGCACGCGTTGTATCAAAGATATGACAAAGTATGCCCAATACATTTGGAATAGCTTCAGTGATAAGTGCGGTCAGTGCTGCATCGCACGCCTCTACATTTACACCGAATTGATCCCATATATGCGACCATTTGTTTCGTTTGGCGACTACATCATTTTATGCGATCGCCGCCCTGACGACCCAACCAAAGTTGACACAAACAAACCAGCAAGTCACGCTAGGAGAAAATTGAGGAGAAATAGTCACTGTAGACCACTAAACTTCGCCTTGTTAATCCAATTCGCCTTCACTTTCACGGAAATAAAAATCATTACATTATCGATAATATGATCACCACGAAAACAAACGATTGAAGTCAAATTTTAACAAGTATATAATATGAGTGTAAACTATCTAAATAGTTATAAAACGTTTCTTGGTACATCTTATGAAACACTTTATTTAAAAGGAAAGAAAAAGTTTGCAATAAAACATTACAATCGTATCAACAACTTATACAAAAAATGGAAAGTCGATCACGTGATTAACATAAACTGGGATCTCTGTCAACCTTTTATATGCAGCACGCAAACACATCGTCAGAATAAAGTAGAAAACCAGTTATTTATCGGCGAACCCCGAATATTCAAAGATTGCCGAATGTGTTACTGGCGATGTTACGACTACGAGGCACTTTTGGTTTTCCCTTTTACATGGAAAATACTTTGTACTCTTTTTTTTTTCAATCAGATTATTCGAATTTACTTTCTGATGTAATACTGAACAGACAATTACAGACACTAGTCACCCAGTGCATATATAAATTGCACAATTGTTTCTCTGATACACTCCATGTTTTTCAAAGTTCTTTAATATTTGTACCAATGGGTAAACTGTTTACACACACTCACATAGACACGCACACACAAACACACACATACACATATTCATACATGCACTATATCGGTATATAAACATGGCTCCTAATTTTGCTCTTTGGGGCCTAAAACTAGAAGTAGGCGCCATCTGCTCCTGGACAGAAACGTTAACGTAGAGGGCTGCATCGTATAAAGAAAGTCTCCAAATGTCTATCCTAAAACGTTTTGAATGTCCTCGGTAGTCCCTGGACATCGTTTTCCTAATGGAACAACTTCGCTGCCAGAATGTTATGGTGTTGTTTGAAATCTCCATATAAGGTGCATGCCCACTGGTATTTTAAAAGTTGTGATATGTGATGTGTAGGTACATTGTTGTACATTGTTCGACATTGGTGGAAAGTAGACTATTGAACCACTGAAGTCAGCCCTTTCGACGTAGTATAGTCTGGAGACCAGTGTCACTTTGAATCTCCATCCATAGATCGAGGATGAAAACTGATTTAACACCTTGAGATATTTGTTTTATTTCTAACTCAAGTGAGTAAATCAATGGAAATTCATCTGTATTTCTGCTATTATTGAATGATAAGAGATCATCAGTATAGCGGAAAGTAAAGTTAAAAGGTTTTAACCAGATCAGTAAGAGTTCCTATTCATATGCAATTTAAAATTAATAACAGAAATTATTTAATCGAAAGTGCTAACAAATATCAGTCATTTCACAAACTGACTGATGTTAGACGTTGACTGTGACATATATAATGCGATCCCCAAATCGTTATATTGCTGAGACAAATATTAATCTGAACTCTGGTCCAATGCTTAGAAAACATTGAACGTGTAGACTCGCAGTTGTAATAAAGTCTTGAGTCCCCATCATCATGACAACGCCAACACATTGTGTTTCTTTTGTCATGATTAGTGTAGTACATATTTGAATTTGTCATCACCCTGCGCCATTTTGTCTCCAAATGAACGTTATCGCGTATATTCATTCTTGATGTGTAAAGCTGGTAGCTAATTTATACCGGCGTTCGTATTTCCACTAGCTAAACGACGAGTCATCTGGACAAACGATAACGTTGTTTTGCAGTGTTCAATATTGGTTTCAAAAATTAAAAAGTTAACTTATTTGTTTTGTTTAACGACACCACTAGAGCACATTCATTTATGAACCATCGGCAATTGGATGTCAATCATTTGGTAATTTTGACGTATAGTCTTAGAGAGGAAACCCACTTCATTTTTCCATTAGCAGCAAAGGCTATTTTATATGCACCATCCCACAGATAGGACAGCACATACCACGGTCATTGATATACCAGTCGTGGTGCACTAACTAGAACGCAAGTACAGCGAGCCACACCACGTCCCGCTGATATGACCCCACAGGCTTGTACCTTCTCCTTTACTACAGACGGCCGGACGATCGGAAGTGTATTATAGTGATTATTATGGTCGATTTGCACTCGCAAGAATCGCACTAGTGAAAAAGCTTTAAACATAAACGTACGAGACGAGCCCCCCCCCCCCCCCCCCCCCATCCTTTCCCCGTTGCTGGAATAAATGATCAAATTTGGGCAAAAACTATAGAAACATCGGGCAAAATATGCTAACCTGAGAACTTTTTAACATGTATTTCCATCATTCACTCACAATTTGTCAACTTAAAAATAAACAAAGATGGTGACCATGCTATAGCCTCTATTAGGAACATACTTATCTGCCCTTGATTTGCATAACGCTAAGCGGCCCGAATTAGCCACTAAATTATTTCCGACGCGTGTACGCTCCAGTCGTTTGCAACAAAGGCCCTCTGTTACTACTGAATTGTGGAGTAGTCATCGACTTGTTCTTTTATTTTTTGACGTTAATAAAGTTTTATATTACTATTATTGTTCGTCAGATATTGTGTAATCTCCTTCTTTTACAGAATCTATTGGGCTATTTCTCGCTCTAGCTAGTGCACCACGACTGGTATATCAAAGGCCGTGGTATGTGCCATCCTGTCTGTGGGATCCCTTGCTACTAATGGAAAAAAAATGTAGCGGGTTTTATCTCTGTGACTGTGTCAAAATGACCATATGTATGACATCCAATCAATATGCCTTAGTGGTGTCGTTAAACAAAACACACTTTTTTTTTCTTTTACAGAATGACTGACTCGTTGAAAAGGCATTTTAATAAAGTTTTGATAGTTGCAATTAATATTCATGTGTTTGTGTATGTATTATACTCCTCCAAAAAAGTTAAGGAGCATATATTAAATATATAATATTTTCTTATATAAAGATAAAAAGTGTTATTTTTAGTTTCATGAGTAGAAATGAGATACCGTACTTTGTGTGTAGATTGTTTTACACGATTATGCACAATTTGCACGTGCGCACCTGGGCCTTGAAGTGGCTTGGGTGAAAATCAGAGTGAAAACGCACTGTTTTGAAATCGCAAATTGAAAGCTGTGATGAAATTGAATGTCGTCAGTTTGAGACTACACATTGTTTAATGTTAAAGTTCAGTTACAATGCCACCACGACGCCATTTGACAATTGAAGAGCGAGGCAGAGCAATCGGAATGCTTGAAAGTGGTCAAAGTCAAAGACAGGTGGCTAGAACACTTGCAGTATCACAAAGTGTTATTTCCAGATTGCAAACACGTTACAACAATACTGGACAATTGCGTGACAGACCCATGAGTGGAAGATCGCGATCTACAACACAGCGTCAAGACAGATGTATGGTGACATTGGCTCGTCGAAATCGTTTTGATGATGCTGCAAACCTGAAAAGACAATTCCACCAGGCCACTGGAGTCCGCATCACCTCACAAACATTGAGAAACAGACTCCATGCAGCCAATTTCTGAGGCCGTAGGCCAGCAGTAAGGCCAATACTGCTCCCACGTCACCGTCAAGCTCGGTTGTTGTGGGTGCGAAACCATGTCAGATGGCAACGTCGTCATTGGCGTCCTGTTCTGTTTACAGACGAGTCAAGATTTTGCTTGGACTTTAACGATGGCCGTAGGCGTGTTTGGCATCAACCTGAAGATCAATATGCTGACTAACATATTGCAACACGATCGGTTTGGTGTGGTGGGGGGGGGGGGGGGGGGGGGGGGGGGGGGGGGTTGTCAATTATGGTATGGGGTGGAATATCTTTGGATGGTCGTACAGACTTATACGCCATCAGGAATGGAGCTCTTACCGCAAAATTCGGTACAGAGATGAGATCCTTCATCCATTTGTGAGACCGTTTGCAGGTGCCATTGGTCCAGGGTTTGTGCTAATGGACAATAACGCACGGCCACATAGAGTACGAATTGTGAGGGATTACCTTGAAGAAGAGACAATTGAAAGAATGGATTGGCCAGCTGTTTTTCCCGACCTTAACCCTATCGAACACATCTGGGATCAACTTCAGACACGCATTTCAAGACTTGATAACCCACCAAGAACCACAGACGACCTTGCAAATGCTCTGATTAGAGAATGGCAGAACATTCCATTGCAGGACATTAGGCACTTGATACAGAGCAGTGATTAATGCTCGTGGTGGTCATACCCGCTACTAAACAGCAATTAGTGAACTGACTTTCACACATAATGAAAATTTCTGTTCCGCTGATCATCGAAAACCAGTATGAATTTTGTACGTGTTTTCGTTTTTATCAGAATTGTTTGTTTAATCACATTTTATACAGATAACCACATGCACAAACAATTAATGAATAAACAACGATAGTTGAAACCGAATTTAAGCATTTTATCTTTTCTGGTTCTGATGTTATGTTCAAAGTAAATACCGATCCTTAACATTTTTGGAGGAGTATATGTATATCACTGTGTACGAACGGAAATGTACATTAATTTGACTAAATGACTAGATGCGATTTTCTGTATCGCTAGCTGCATTATTAACTACGACCTATGCAGTAGGCTTGTTAATAATGAGGGGTCGGGTTATGCGTCCCCGGAAATACATTGAAAAAACAACAACAAACAAACATAATATAGCACGTGGGGAAGGGGACTGTTCTGATCGGAATATTATATATACTCCGTCCCATCCTCCTACAAAAATGTTTTGTTGTTTTTGTAAATAATTTAAGTTTGGTTTGACGTAAAAATAAAAATAAAAGTGTTTTGGAAATAACAAAACTATACTATTTCTGTGTGTAATTTAGAAAACAAGCGGGTCAGAAATAAATAACTTGTAGTAAATTCCATAGCATGAAAAAATGCGTTCCCCGTGGGACGCACTATAAACATATGTTTCTATTATCTATTACAATTGTGTTACTGTCACACACAATTCGTTAAAACTGCAGGTGTGTTTGTATGTTTAAATGAAATTATGATAATTAATGTGAGGCGAGATTGCAGCTTTGAAAAAAAAAAAAATTCCAAGCAAGTGACCAAAACAATCAGGGTGGGTGACAGCTTGCTAGATTAATCTCCTATATTTGACACATGATGAGTTATAATAAAACGCAATTTCATCAACTTAATTTTTACCTGTATCATTCTTTATTTTTAAAACATAGGTGGGGACATTTGTTATGCCAGGAACTGGCATGCATAAATCTCAGCTGAAGATTCACAAACAACTGTGGTCATCAGCCATATTTGCTGTAACCGGAACGCGCCGGAAGTGGTTAGTGGTTAGGGACGTAACTACCTATTTTTTCTCGCGAATTTCTAATAGAGGCTAAAGGCCTATTTAGCCACATATTATTCGTGAAATCCTTGTCGACCAGCGGAAGACTTTTTAAAATTATTATTCTAGAGTTAATTATGAAAAGATTATGCATCAGGTCGATTAATGTGTAGTTATTTATTACAACAAAATTAATAATAACTAAATATTGTATTTTCAACTGTGAATTAGGACCTTTAATATCGATGTGAAATTATCCTTCATCTTGTTACGTCACTTCCTATGCAAAGCAGAAATCGGGAGTTCATGCCTCCAGATACTTTAATTAGCATGTGATTTCCCCCACTTAACCTCTCTCTTTCCCTTATCATACCATGTTCTACATTCTATCCATGTGTTCATGCGAGAGTCTGTATGTATGTGCGTTGTGTAAAAATATTGCTTTGACTTTGTTTTATGCAGTGATACGAGTTCTTGTAACGATTTTGTTATCCAGATATTGTATGTGGTGCTCTCTCTCTCTCTCTCTCTCTCTCTCTCTCTCTGTCTCTCTCTCTCTCTCTCTCTGTGTGTGTGTGTGTGTGTGTGTGTGTGTGTGTGTGTGTGTGTGTGTGTTCATGTGTGTGTGTGTGTGTGTGTGTGTTTTCTGTGATCGTGAGAGTAAAATAAGCCTATATAGTTTATAACCACACACAGCTCGCGCGCATATTTTTTTGTGTATCACACTTTGAGAAGAAAATAGTTATTGTTAATTTACGTTCGTTTAAAGTGGAACAACTAATTCCTAGGTTAGGTCTAAGAGATAATAGCTAGTTTTATGACCACGAAAAATCGACTTTTGATCACGAGCTTGGCTTTACTTGATTAGTTTTACGGAAAGTACAATTTCTGCAGTAAGTGAGACTGCCGTTTTCCTACTCTAGCAGGGGAATCCAAGCAATCGGTATCAGACATGATGGAACGGAGCTAGGCTTTACGACTAGAAGAAGCTATTCATCGCGTTCGTCGATAATTGTCATTTAAAAACAAGCATTAGAGCTGTGTAATCCGCTGTAGAGAACACCTGTATTGTCATCCGATCTTGCTAATCTGTGTTTGTACACAGCAAACTCTTGTGCTTAACTTAGTCAATGATTACAGTACATGCGTGTGTGTGCGCTCAGAAACAAGTACATTTTTATTTTATGTTTCTTAACTCAGCGATTTGCATAACACCTGATATATGTAGTTAATGTAATACACTTACTACCGCCATAGGTACTTAGTGGAATACACTTACTACCGCCATGTGTACTTAGTGGAATGCACTTACTACCGCCATACATACTTAGTGTAATACACTTTCCTCCACCAAATGTACTTAGTGGAATTCACTTACTACCGCCATATGTACTTAGTGTAATACACTTACTACCGCCATATGTACTTAGTGTAATACACTTACTACCGCCATATGTACTTAGTATAAT